>NW_026910803.1:0-187529 GCF_963854185.1 Sardina pilchardus | reverse complement strand
AAACATGCTAATCCTGGCCCTTCGTGCTAAGTCTAACAAAGACGTGCTAACTCCAGCTAGACGTGTGGTGCTAGCAAGAGACCCACTATTATTCACCTATTTAAAATCAAAGGACTAAACAACAATATCATTCAAAAAAATAATCTACAGCATCCTAACAACAACTACAACACCATGTTCAGGACTATGCTAACCATCTATTTTGGAGAGACATTTCTTTAATCACACAACATAAAACTAAGCAATGAACAACATAACAACACAAAATAAACACACACACACACACACAATGGATTCAACAAATTTTATTTCATCATGGACACACGAAACAAAGACCAACATTTCAAATTATAAACACATAACAATTTACAGACTACATATGAGATGGATTTAGCTAGGTGCGCAGGAAGGGATGGACCGTGCCATTTCTCCTGACTGGGCTGGGTTCTTTAATGGGGGCGAACATCCTAACCTAACCCCAATTCCTAAACCTAACCCCATACCACATCCCCTGACCTTACCCCAGCCCTAAACCTAACCCCAACCACGACCCCTATTCATTTCGCCCTCAGGCGAGGCCCATGCAACGGTCAGGAATACATTTATAAACCCCTACCCGGCCTGTTCTCCTCCCGCCTGTGTACTTTTGGCTTGTTCCACTCACTCATACACAAACATAACATAAACAAATACTTACCTTCACCTATTGAACACATAAATATTTACAACATGGACATCATTCATCAATCACTTACCTGGATACTGGAACATCGAGGAGGGGAGGAGTCTTGTGAGAGAATCTATAAAAGGGGAAAGCAACCAGTGCCTCTTCCCCAGTTCATCATTCTTCAGCTGTTAGGGCACAGCTCAGCAGATCATTTTCAAGACACGTGCACTCAGACAAGCCTAGCCTGATGAAGGTACATCATAACCGAAACGTCGCGATCAGGCTTGTCATCAGAAGGCTAATTAGCCATTATTACAAAAACAAATAAATATTCAGAAGGCTGCTAAGCCACATGTCATCAACCAGTTTCCAGAGGTTCAAAAACACAACACACAAACACATTACACTTGAAAAAAACCTACTTACCACACCTGCAAAAAAGCATAAAGTTACACAACAACAACAAATACACACAGAAGATTACACCTGAAAAAACCTACTTACCACACCTGCAAAAAACATAAAGTTACACAACAACGACAACAAATACACACAGAAGATATTGTCAAACCGAAATATGAATGGGACACATTGGAGAAAATAAAATATGAATTGGAATTAATTTAATCAAACATGCTAATCCTGGCCCTTCGTGCTAAGTCTAACAAAGACGTGCTAACTCCAGCTAGACGTGTGGTGCTAGCAAGAGACCCACTATTATTCACCTATTTAAAATCAAAGGACTAAACAACAATATCATTCAAAAAAATAATCTACAGCATCCTAACAACAACTACAACACCATGTTCAGGACTATGCTAACCATCTATTTTGGAGAGACATTTCTTTAATCACACAACATAAAACTAAGCAATGAACAACATAACAACACAAAATAAACACACACACACACACACAATGGATTCAACAAATTTTATTTCATCATGGACACACGAAACAAAGACCAACATTTCAAATTATAAACACATAACAATTTACAGACTACATATGAGATGGATTTAGCTAGGTGCGCAGGAAGGGATGGACCGTGCCATTTCTCCTGACTGGGCTGGGTTCTTTAATGGGGGCGAACATCCTAACCTAACCCCAATTCCTAAACCTAACCCCATACCACATCCCCTGACCTTACCCCAGCCCTAAACCTAACCCCAACCACGACCCCTATTCATTTCGCCCTCAGGCGAGGCCCATGCAACGGTCAGGAATACATTTATAAACCCCTACCCGGCCTGTTCTCCTCCCGCCTGTGTACTTTTGGCTTGTTCCACTCACTCATACACAAACATAACATAAACAAATACTTACCTTCACCTATTGAACACATAAATATTTACAACATGGACATCATTCATCAATCACTTACCTGGATACTGGAACATCGAGGAGGGGAGGAGTCTTGTGAGAGAATCTATAAAAGGGGAAAGCAACCAGTGCCTCTTCCCCAGTTCATCATTCTTCAGCTGTTAGGGCACAGCTCAGCAGATCATTTTCAAAGACACGTGCACTCAGACAAGCCTAGCCTGATGAAGGTACATCATAACCGAAACGTCGCGATCAGGCTTGTCATCAGAAGGCTAATTAGCCATTATTACAAAAACAAATAAATATTCAGAAGGCTGCTAAGCCACATGTCATCAACCAGTTTCCAGAGGTTCAAAAACACAACACACAAACACATTACACTTGAAAAAAACCTACTTACCACACCTGCAAAAAAGCATAAAGTTACACAACAACAACAAATACACACAGAAGATTACACCTGAAAAAACCTACTTACCACACCTGCAAAAAACATAAAGTTACACAACAACGACAACAAATACACACAGAAGATATTGTCAAACCGAAATATGATGGGACACATTGGAGAAAATAAAATATGAATTGGAATTAATTTAATCAAACATGCTAATCCTGGCCCTTCGTGCTAAGTCTAACAAAGACGTGCTAACTCCAGCTAGACGTGTGGTGCTAGCAAGAGACCCACTATTATTCACCTATTTAAAATCAAAGGACTAAACAACAATATCATTCAAAAAAATAATCTACAGCATCCTAACAACAACTACAACACCATGTTCAGGACTATGCTAACCATCTATTTTGGAGAGACATTTCTTTAATCACACAACATAAAACTAAGCAATGAACAACATAACAACACAAAATAAACACACACACACACACACAATGGATTCAACAAATTTTATTTCATCATGGACACACGAAACAAAGACCAACATTTCAAATTATAAACACATAACAATTTACAGACTACATATGAGATGGATTTAGCTAGGTGCGCAGGAAGGGATGGACCGTGCCATTTCTCCTGACTGGGCTGGGTTCTTTAATGGGGGCGAACATCCTAACCTAACCCCAATTCCTAAACCTAACCCCATACCACATCCCCTGACCTTACCCCAGCCCTAAACCTAACCCCAACCACGACCCCTATTCATTTCGCCCTCAGGCGAGGCCCATGCAACGGTCAGGAATACATTTATAAACCCCTACCCGGCCTGTTCTCCTCCCGCCTGTGTACTTTTGGCTTGTTCCACTCACTCATACACAAACATAACATAAACAAATACTTACCTTCACCTATTGAACACATAAATATTTACAACATGGACATCATTCATCAATCACTTACCTGGATACTGGAACATCGAGGAGGGGAGGAGTCTTGTGAGAGAATCTATAAAAGGGGAAAGCAACCAGTGCCTCTTCCCCAGTTCATCATTCTTCAGCTGTTAGGGCACAGCTCAGCAGATCATTTTCAAAGACACGTGCACTCAGACAAGCCTAGCCTGATGAAGGTACATCATAACCGAAACGTCGCGATCAGGCTTGTCATCAGAAGGCTAATTAGCCATTATTACAAAAACAAATAAATATTCAGAAGGCTGCTAAGCCACATGTCATCAACCAGTTTCCAGAGGTTCAAAAACACAACACACAAACACATTACACTTGAAAAAAACCTACTTACCACACCTGCAAAAAAGCATAAAGTTACACAACAACAACAAATACACACAGAAGATTACACCTGAAAAAACCTACTTACCACACCTGCAAAAAACATAAAGTTACACAACAACGACAACAAATACACACAGAAGATATTGTCAAACCGAAATATGATGGGACACATTGGAGAAAATAAAATATGAATTGGAATTAATTTAATCAAACATGCTAATCCTGGCCCTTCGTGCTAAGTCTAACAAAGACGTGCTAACTCCAGCTAGACGTGTGGTGCTAGCAAGAGACCCACTATTATTCACCTATTTAAAATCAAAGGACTAAACAACAATATCATTCAAAAAAATAATCTACAGCATCCTAACAACAACTACAACACCATGTTCAGGACTATGCTAACCATCTATTTTGGAGAGACATTTCTTTAATCACACAACATAAAACTAAGCAATGAACAACATAACAACACAAAATAAACACACACACACACACACAATGGATTCAACAAATTTTATTTCATCATGGACACACGAAACAAAGACCAACATTTCAAATTATAAACACATAACAATTTACAGACTACATATGAGATGGATTTAGCTAGGTGCGCAGGAAGGGATGGACCGTGCCATTTCTCCTGACTGGGCTGGGTTCTTTAATGGGGGCGAACATCCTAACCTAACCCCAATTCCTAAACCTAACCCCATACCACATCCCCTGACCTTACCCCAGCCCTAAACCTAACCCCAACCACGACCCCTATTCATTTCGCCCTCAGGCGAGGCCCATGCAACGGTCAGGAATACATTTATAAACCCCTACCCGGCCTGTTCTCCTCCCGCCTGTGTACTTTTGGCTTGTTCCACTCACTCATACACAAACATAACATAAACAAATACTTACCTTCACCTATTGAACACATAAATATTTACAACATGGACATCATTCATCAATCACTTACCTGGATACTGGAACATCGAGGAGGGGAGGAGTCTTGTGAGAGAATCTATAAAAGGGGAAAGCAACCAGTGCCTCTTCCCCAGTTCATCATTCTTCAGCTGTTAGGGCACAGCTCAGCAGATCATTTTCAAAGACACGTGCACTCAGACAAGCCTAGCCTGATGAAGGTACATCATAACCGAAACGTCGCGATCAGGCTTGTCATCAGAAGGCTAATTAGCCATTATTACAAAAACAAATAAATATTCAGAAGGCTGCTAAGCCACATGTCATCAACCAGTTTCCAGAGGTTCAAAAACACAACACACAAACACATTACACTTGAAAAAAACCTACTTACCACACCTGCAAAAAAGCATAAAGTTACACAACAACAACAAATACACACAGAAGATTACACCTGAAAAAACCTACTTACCACACCTGCAAAAAACATAAAGTTACACAACAACGACAACAAATACACACAGAAGATATTGTCAAACCGAAATATGATGGGACACATTGGAGAAAATAAAATATGAATTGGAATTAATTTAATCAAACATGCTAATCCTGGCCCTTCGTGCTAAGTCTAACAAAGACGTGCTAACTCCAGCTAGACGTGTGGTGCTAGCAAGAGACCCACTATTATTCACCTATTTAAAATCAAAGGACTAAACAACAATATCATTCAAAAAAATAATCTACAGCATCCTAACAACAACTACAACACCATGTTCAGGACTATGCTAACCATCTATTTTGGAGAGACATTTCTTTAATCACACAACATAAAACTAAGCAATGAACAACATAACAACACAAAATAAACACACACACACACACACAATGGATTCAACAAATTTTATTTCATCATGGACACACGAAACAAAGACCAACATTTCAAATTATAAACACATAACAATTTACAGACTACATATGAGATGGATTTAGCTAGGTGCGCAGGAAGGGATGGACCGTGCCATTTCTCCTGACTGGGCTGGGTTCTTTAATGGGGGCGAACATCCTAACCTAACCCCAATTCCTAAACCTAACCCCATACCACATCCCCTGACCTTACCCCAGCCCTAAACCTAACCCCAACCACGACCCCTATTCATTTCGCCCTCAGGCGAGGCCCATGCAACGGTCAGGAATACATTTATAAACCCCTACCCGGCCTGTTCTCCTCCCGCCTGTGTACTTTTGGCTTGTTCCACTCACTCATACACAAACATAACATAAACAAATACTTACCTTCACCTATTGAACACATAAATATTTACAACATGGACATCATTCATCAATCACTTACCTGGATACTGGAACATCGAGGAGGGGAGGAGTCTTGTGAGAGAATCTATAAAAGGGGAAAGCAACCAGTGCCTCTTCCCCAGTTCATCATTCTTCAGCTGTTAGGGCACAGCTCAGCAGATCATTTTCAAAGACACGTGCACTCAGACAAGCCTAGCCTGATGAAGGTACATCATAACCGAAACGTCGCGATCAGGCTTGTCATCAGAAGGCTAATTAGCCATTATTACAAAAACAAATAAATATTCAGAAGGCTGCTAAGCCACATGTCATCAACCAGTTTCCAGAGGTTCAAAAACACAACACACAAACACATTACACTTGAAAAAAACCTACTTACCACACCTGCAAAAAAGCATAAAGTTACACAACAACAACAAATACACACAGAAGATTACACCTGAAAAAACCTACTTACCACACCTGCAAAAAACATAAAGTTACACAACAACGACAACAAATACACACAGAAGATATTGTCAAACCGAAATATGATGGGACACATTGGAGAAAATAAAATATGAATTGGAATTAATTTAATCAAACATGCTAATCCTGGCCCTTCGTGCTAAGTCTAACAAAGACGTGCTAACTCCAGCTAGACGTGTGGTGCTAGCAAGAGACCCACTATTATTCACCTATTTAAAATCAAAGGACTAAACAACAATATCATTCAAAAAAATAATCTACAGCATCCTAACAACAACTACAACACCATGTTCAGGACTATGCTAACCATCTATTTTGGAGAGACATTTCTTTAATCACACAACATAAAACTAAGCAATGAACAACATAACAACACAAAATAAACACACACACACACACACAATGGATTCAACAAATTTTATTTCATCATGGACACACGAAACAAAGACCAACATTTCAAATTATAAACACATAACAATTTACAGACTACATATGAGATGGATTTAGCTAGGTGCGCAGGAAGGGATGGACCGTGCCATTTCTCCTGACTGGGCTGGGTTCTTTAATGGGGGCGAACATCCTAACCTAACCCCAATTCCTAAACCTAACCCCATACCACATCCCCTGACCTTACCCCAGCCCTAAACCTAACCCCAACCACGACCCCTATTCATTTCGCCCTCAGGCGAGGCCCATGCAACGGTCAGGAATACATTTATAAACCCCTACCCGGCCTGTTCTCCTCCCGCCTGTGTACTTTTGGCTTGTTCCACTCACTCATACACAAACATAACATAAACAAATACTTACCTTCACCTATTGAACACATAAATATTTACAACATGGACATCATTCATCAATCACTTACCTGGATACTGGAACATCGAGGAGGGGAGGAGTCTTGTGAGAGAATCTATAAAAGGGGAAAGCAACCAGTGCCTCTTCCCCAGTTCATCATTCTTCAGCTGTTAGGGCACAGCTCAGCAGATCATTTTCAAAGACACGTGCACTCAGACAAGCCTAGCCTGATGAAGGTACATCATAACCGAAACGTCGCGATCAGGCTTGTCATCAGAAGGCTAATTAGCCATTATTACAAAAACAAATAAATATTCAGAAGGCTGCTAAGCCACATGTCATCAACCAGTTTCCAGAGGTTCAAAAACACAACACACAAACACATTACACTTGAAAAAAACCTACTTACCACACCTGCAAAAAAGCATAAAGTTACACAACAACAACAAATACACACAGAAGATTACACCTGAAAAAACCTACTTACCACACCTGCAAAAAACATAAAGTTACACAACAACGACAACAAATACACACAGAAGATATTGTCAAACCGAAATATGATGGGACACATTGGAGAAAATAAAATATGAATTGGAATTAATTTAATCAAACATGCTAATCCTGGCCCTTCGTGCTAAGTCTAACAAAGACGTGCTAACTCCAGCTAGACGTGTGGTGCTAGCAAGAGACCCACTATTATTCACCTATTTAAAATCAAAGGACTAAACAACAATATCATTCAAAAAAATAATCTACAGCATCCTAACAACAACTACAACACCATGTTCAGGACTATGCTAACCATCTATTTTGGAGAGACATTTCTTTAATCACACAACATAAAACTAAGCAATGAACAACATAACAACACAAAATAAACACACACACACACACACAATGGATTCAACAAATTTTATTTCATCATGGACACACGAAACAAAGACCAACATTTCAAATTATAAACACATAACAATTTACAGACTACATATGAGATGGATTTAGCTAGGTGCGCAGGAAGGGATGGACCGTGCCATTTCTCCTGACTGGGCTGGGTTCTTTAATGGGGGCGAACATCCTAACCTAACCCCAATTCCTAAACCTAACCCCATACCACATCCCCTGACCTTACCCCAGCCCTAAACCTAACCCCAACCACGACCCCTATTCATTTCGCCCTCAGGCGAGGCCCATGCAACGGTCAGGAATACATTTATAAACCCCTACCCGGCCTGTTCTCCTCCCGCCTGTGTACTTTTGGCTTGTTCCACTCACTCATACACAAACATAACATAAACAAATACTTACCTTCACCTATTGAACACATAAATATTTACAACATGGACATCATTCATCAATCACTTACCTGGATACTGGAACATCGAGGAGGGGAGGAGTCTTGTGAGAGAATCTATAAAAGGGGAAAGCAACCAGTGCCTCTTCCCCAGTTCATCATTCTTCAGCTGTTAGGGCACAGCTCAGCAGATCATTTTCAAAGACACGTGCACTCAGACAAGCCTAGCCTGATGAAGGTACATCATAACCGAAACGTCGCGATCAGGCTTGTCATCAGAAGGCTAATTAGCCATTATTACAAAAACAAATAAATATTCAGAAGGCTGCTAAGCCACATGTCATCAACCAGTTTCCAGAGGTTCAAAAACACAACACACAAACACATTACACTTGAAAAAAACCTACTTACCACACCTGCAAAAAAGCATAAAGTTACACAACAACAACAAATACACACAGAAGATTACACCTGAAAAAACCTACTTACCACACCTGCAAAAAACATAAAGTTACACAACAACGACAACAAATACACACAGAAGATATTGTCAAACCGAAATATGATGGGACACATTGGAGAAAATAAAATATGAATTGGAATTAATTTAATCAAACATGCTAATCCTGGCCCTTCGTGCTAAGTCTAACAAAGACGTGCTAACTCCAGCTAGACGTGTGGTGCTAGCAAGAGACCCACTATTATTCACCTATTTAAAATCAAAGGACTAAACAACAATATCATTCAAAAAAATAATCTACAGCATCCTAACAACAACTACAACACCATGTTCAGGACTATGCTAACCATCTATTTTGGAGAGACATTTCTTTAATCACACAACATAAAACTAAGCAATGAACAACATAACAACACAAAATAAACACACACACACACACACAATGGATTCAACAAATTTTATTTCATCATGGACACACGAAACAAAGACCAACATTTCAAATTATAAACACATAACAATTTACAGACTACATATGAGATGGATTTAGCTAGGTGCGCAGGAAGGGATGGACCGTGCCATTTCTCCTGACTGGGCTGGGTTCTTTAATGGGGGCGAACATCCTAACCTAACCCCAATTCCTAAACCTAACCCCATACCACATCCCCTGACCTTACCCCAGCCCTAAACCTAACCCCAACCACGACCCCTATTCATTTCGCCCTCAGGCGAGGCCCATGCAACGGTCAGGAATACATTTATAAACCCCTACCCGGCCTGTTCTCCTCCCGCCTGTGTACTTTTGGCTTGTTCCACTCACTCATACACAAACATAACATAAACAAATACTTACCTTCACCTATTGAACACATAAATATTTACAACATGGACATCATTCATCAATCACTTACCTGGATACTGGAACATCGAGGAGGGGAGGAGTCTTGTGAGAGAATCTATAAAAGGGGAAAGCAACCAGTGCCTCTTCCCCAGTTCATCATTCTTCAGCTGTTAGGGCACAGCTCAGCAGATCATTTTCAAAGACACGTGCACTCAGACAAGCCTAGCCTGATGAAGGTACATCATAACCGAAACGTCGCGATCAGGCTTGTCATCAGAAGGCTAATTAGCCATTATTACAAAAACAAATAAATATTCAGAAGGCTGCTAAGCCACATGTCATCAACCAGTTTCCAGAGGTTCAAAAACACAACACACAAACACATTACACTTGAAAAAAACCTACTTACCACACCTGCAAAAAAGCATAAAGTTACACAACAACAACAAATACACACAGAAGATTACACCTGAAAAAACCTACTTACCACACCTGCAAAAAACATAAAGTTACACAACAACGACAACAAATACACACAGAAGATATTGTCAAACCGAAATATGATGGGACACATTGGAGAAAATAAAATATGAATTGGAATTAATTTAATCAAACATGCTAATCCTGGCCCTTCGTGCTAAGTCTAACAAAGACGTGCTAACTCCAGCTAGACGTGTGGTGCTAGCAAGAGACCCACTATTATTCACCTATTTAAAATCAAAGGACTAAACAACAATATCATTCAAAAAAATAATCTACAGCATCCTAACAACAACTACAACACCATGTTCAGGACTATGCTAACCATCTATTTTGGAGAGACATTTCTTTAATCACACAACATAAAACTAAGCAATGAACAACATAACAACACAAAATAAACACACACACACACACACAATGGATTCAACAAATTTTATTTCATCATGGACACACGAAACAAAGACCAACATTTCAAATTATAAACACATAACAATTTACAGACTACATATGAGATGGATTTAGCTAGGTGCGCAGGAAGGGATGGACCGTGCCATTTCTCCTGACTGGGCTGGGTTCTTTAATGGGGGCGAACATCCTAACCTAACCCCAATTCCTAAACCTAACCCCATACCACATCCCCTGACCTTACCCCAGCCCTAAACCTAACCCCAACCACGACCCCTATTCATTTCGCCCTCAGGCGAGGCCCATGCAACGGTCAGGAATACATTTATAAACCCCTACCCGGCCTGTTCTCCTCCCGCCTGTGTACTTTTGGCTTGTTCCACTCACTCATACACAAACATAACATAAACAAATACTTACCTTCACCTATTGAACACATAAATATTTACAACATGGACATCATTCATCAATCACTTACCTGGATACTGGAACATCGAGGAGGGGAGGAGTCTTGTGAGAGAATCTATAAAAGGGGAAAGCAACCAGTGCCTCTTCCCCAGTTCATCATTCTTCAGCTGTTAGGGCACAGCTCAGCAGATCATTTTCAAAGACACGTGCACTCAGACAAGCCTAGCCTGATGAAGGTACATCATAACCGAAACGTCGCGATCAGGCTTGTCATCAGAAGGCTAATTAGCCATTATTACAAAAACAAATAAATATTCAGAAGGCTGCTAAGCCACATGTCATCAACCAGTTTCCAGAGGTTCAAAAACACAACACACAAACACATTACACTTGAAAAAAACCTACTTACCACACCTGCAAAAAAGCATAAAGTTACACAACAACAACAAATACACACAGAAGATTACACCTGAAAAAACCTACTTACCACACCTGCAAAAAACATAAAGTTACACAACAACGACAACAAATACACACAGAAGATATTGTCAAACCGAAATATGATGGGACACATTGGAGAAAATAAAATATGAATTGGAATTAATTTAATCAAACATGCTAATCCTGGCCCTTCGTGCTAAGTCTAACAAAGACGTGCTAACTCCAGCTAGACGTGTGGTGCTAGCAAGAGACCCACTATTATTCACCTATTTAAAATCAAAGGACTAAACAACAATATCATTCAAAAAAATAATCTACAGCATCCTAACAACAACTACAACACCATGTTCAGGACTATGCTAACCATCTATTTTGGAGAGACATTTCTTTAATCACACAACATAAAACTAAGCAATGAACAACATAACAACACAAAATAAACACACACACACACACACAATGGATTCAACAAATTTTATTTCATCATGGACACACGAAACAAAGACCAACATTTCAAATTATAAACACATAACAATTTACAGACTACATATGAGATGGATTTAGCTAGGTGCGCAGGAAGGGATGGACCGTGCCATTTCTCCTGACTGGGCTGGGTTCTTTAATGGGGGCGAACATCCTAACCTAACCCCAATTCCTAAACCTAACCCCATACCACATCCCCTGACCTTACCCCAGCCCTAAACCTAACCCCAACCACGACCCCTATTCATTTCGCCCTCAGGCGAGGCCCATGCAACGGTCAGGAATACATTTATAAACCCCTACCCGGCCTGTTCTCCTCCCGCCTGTGTACTTTTGGCTTGTTCCACTCACTCATACACAAACATAACATAAACAAATACTTACCTTCACCTATTGAACACATAAATATTTACAACATGGACATCATTCATCAATCACTTACCTGGATACTGGAACATCGAGGAGGGGAGGAGTCTTGTGAGAGAATCTATAAAAGGGGAAAGCAACCAGTGCCTCTTCCCCAGTTCATCATTCTTCAGCTGTTAGGGCACAGCTCAGCAGATCATTTTCAAAGACACGTGCACTCAGACAAGCCTAGCCTGATGAAGGTACATCATAACCGAAACGTCGCGATCAGGCTTGTCATCAGAAGGCTAATTAGCCATTATTACAAAAACAAATAAATATTCAGAAGGCTGCTAAGCCACATGTCATCAACCAGTTTCCAGAGGTTCAAAAACACAACACACAAACACATTACACTTGAAAAAAACCTACTTACCACACCTGCAAAAAAGCATAAAGTTACACAACAACAACAAATACACACAGAAGATTACACCTGAAAAAACCTACTTACCACACCTGCAAAAAACATAAAGTTACACAACAACGACAACAAATACACACAGAAGATATTGTCAAACCGAAATATGATGGGACACATTGGAGAAAATAAAATATGAATTGGAATTAATTTAATCAAACATGCTAATCCTGGCCCTTCGTGCTAAGTCTAACAAAGACGTGCTAACTCCAGCTAGACGTGTGGTGCTAGCAAGAGACCCACTATTATTCACCTATTTAAAATCAAAGGACTAAACAACAATATCATTCAAAAAAATAATCTACAGCATCCTAACAACAACTACAACACCATGTTCAGGACTATGCTAACCATCTATTTTGGAGAGACATTTCTTTAATCACACAACATAAAACTAAGCAATGAACAACATAACAACACAAAATAAACACACACACACACACACAATGGATTCAACAAATTTTATTTCATCATGGACACACGAAACAAAGACCAACATTTCAAATTATAAACACATAACAATTTACAGACTACATATGAGATGGATTTAGCTAGGTGCGCAGGAAGGGATGGACCGTGCCATTTCTCCTGACTGGGCTGGGTTCTTTAATGGGGGCGAACATCCTAACCTAACCCCAATTCCTAAACCTAACCCCATACCACATCCCCTGACCTTACCCCAGCCCTAAACCTAACCCCAACCACGACCCCTATTCATTTCGCCCTCAGGCGAGGCCCATGCAACGGTCAGGAATACATTTATAAACCCCTACCCGGCCTGTTCTCCTCCCGCCTGTGTACTTTTGGCTTGTTCCACTCACTCATACACAAACATAACATAAACAAATACTTACCTTCACCTATTGAACACATAAATATTTACAACATGGACATCATTCATCAATCACTTACCTGGATACTGGAACATCGAGGAGGGGAGGAGTCTTGTGAGAGAATCTATAAAAGGGGAAAGCAACCAGTGCCTCTTCCCCAGTTCATCATTCTTCAGCTGTTAGGGCACAGCTCAGCAGATCATTTTCAAAGACACGTGCACTCAGACAAGCCTAGCCTGATGAAGGTACATCATAACCGAAACGTCGCGATCAGGCTTGTCATCAGAAGGCTAATTAGCCATTATTACAAAAACAAATAAATATTCAGAAGGCTGCTAAGCCACATGTCATCAACCAGTTTCCAGAGGTTCAAAAACACAACACACAAACACATTACACTTGAAAAAAACCTACTTACCACACCTGCAAAAAAGCATAAAGTTACACAACAACAACAAATACACACAGAAGATTACACCTGAAAAAACCTACTTACCACACCTGCAAAAAACATAAAGTTACACAACAACGACAACAAATACACACAGAAGATATTGTCAAACCGAAATATGATGGGACACATTGGAGAAAATAAAATATGAATTGGAATTAATTTAATCAAACATGCTAATCCTGGCCCTTCGTGCTAAGTCTAACAAAGACGTGCTAACTCCAGCTAGACGTGTGGTGCTAGCAAGAGACCCACTATTATTCACCTATTTAAAATCAAAGGACTAAACAACAATATCATTCAAAAAAATAATCTACAGCATCCTAACAACAACTACAACACCATGTTCAGGACTATGCTAACCATCTATTTTGGAGAGACATTTCTTTAATCACACAACATAAAACTAAGCAATGAACAACATAACAACACAAAATAAACACACACACACACACACAATGGATTCAACAAATTTTATTTCATCATGGACACACGAAACAAAGACCAACATTTCAAATTATAAACACATAACAATTTACAGACTACATATGAGATGGATTTAGCTAGGTGCGCAGGAAGGGATGGACCGTGCCATTTCTCCTGACTGGGCTGGGTTCTTTAATGGGGGCGAACATCCTAACCTAACCCCAATTCCTAAACCTAACCCCATACCACATCCCCTGACCTTACCCCAGCCCTAAACCTAACCCCAACCACGACCCCTATTCATTTCGCCCTCAGGCGAGGCCCATGCAACGGTCAGGAATACATTTATAAACCCCTACCCGGCCTGTTCTCCTCCCGCCTGTGTACTTTTGGCTTGTTCCACTCACTCATACACAAACATAACATAAACAAATACTTACCTTCACCTATTGAACACATAAATATTTACAACATGGACATCATTCATCAATCACTTACCTGGATACTGGAACATCGAGGAGGGGAGGAGTCTTGTGAGAGAATCTATAAAAGGGGAAAGCAACCAGTGCCTCTTCCCCAGTTCATCATTCTTCAGCTGTTAGGGCACAGCTCAGCAGATCATTTTCAAAGACACGTGCACTCAGACAAGCCTAGCCTGATGAAGGTACATCATAACCGAAACGTCGCGATCAGGCTTGTCATCAGAAGGCTAATTAGCCATTATTACAAAAACAAATAAATATTCAGAAGGCTGCTAAGCCACATGTCATCAACCAGTTTCCAGAGGTTCAAAAACACAACACACAAACACATTACACTTGAAAAAAACCTACTTACCACACCTGCAAAAAAGCATAAAGTTACACAACAACAACAAATACACACAGAAGATTACACCTGAAAAAACCTACTTACCACACCTGCAAAAAACATAAAGTTACACAACAACGACAACAAATACACACAGAAGATATTGTCAAACCGAAATATGATGGGACACATTGGAGAAAATAAAATATGAATTGGAATTAATTTAATCAAACATGCTAATCCTGGCCCTTCGTGCTAAGTCTAACAAAGACGTGCTAACTCCAGCTAGACGTGTGGTGCTAGCAAGAGACCCACTATTATTCACCTATTTAAAATCAAAGGACTAAACAACAATATCATTCAAAAAAATAATCTACAGCATCCTAACAACAACTACAACACCATGTTCAGGACTATGCTAACCATCTATTTTGGAGAGACATTTCTTTAATCACACAACATAAAACTAAGCAATGAACAACATAACAACACAAAATAAACACACACACACACACACAATGGATTCAACAAATTTTATTTCATCATGGACACACGAAACAAAGACCAACATTTCAAATTATAAACACATAACAATTTACAGACTACATATGAGATGGATTTAGCTAGGTGCGCAGGAAGGGATGGACCGTGCCATTTCTCCTGACTGGGCTGGGTTCTTTAATGGGGGCGAACATCCTAACCTAACCCCAATTCCTAAACCTAACCCCATACCACATCCCCTGACCTTACCCCAGCCCTAAACCTAACCCCAACCACGACCCCTATTCATTTCGCCCTCAGGCGAGGCCCATGCAACGGTCAGGAATACATTTATAAACCCCTACCCGGCCTGTTCTCCTCCCGCCTGTGTACTTTTGGCTTGTTCCACTCACTCATACACAAACATAACATAAACAAATACTTACCTTCACCTATTGAACACATAAATATTTACAACATGGACATCATTCATCAATCACTTACCTGGATACTGGAACATCGAGGAGGGGAGGAGTCTTGTGAGAGAATCTATAAAAGGGGAAAGCAACCAGTGCCTCTTCCCCAGTTCATCATTCTTCAGCTGTTAGGGCACAGCTCAGCAGATCATTTTCAAAGACACGTGCACTCAGACAAGCCTAGCCTGATGAAGGTACATCATAACCGAAACGTCGCGATCAGGCTTGTCATCAGAAGGCTAATTAGCCATTATTACAAAAACAAATAAATATTCAGAAGGCTGCTAAGCCACATGTCATCAACCAGTTTCCAGAGGTTCAAAAACACAACACACAAACACATTACACTTGAAAAAAACCTACTTACCACACCTGCAAAAAAGCATAAAGTTACACAACAACAACAAATACACACAGAAGATTACACCTGAAAAAACCTACTTACCACACCTGCAAAAAACATAAAGTTACACAACAACGACAACAAATACACACAGAAGATATTGTCAAACCGAAATATGATGGGACACATTGGAGAAAATAAAATATGAATTGGAATTAATTTAATCAAACATGCTAATCCTGGCCCTTCGTGCTAAGTCTAACAAAGACGTGCTAACTCCAGCTAGACGTGTGGTGCTAGCAAGAGACCCACTATTATTCACCTATTTAAAATCAAAGGACTAAACAACAATATCATTCAAAAAAATAATCTACAGCATCCTAACAACAACTACAACACCATGTTCAGGACTATGCTAACCATCTATTTTGGAGAGACATTTCTTTAATCACACAACATAAAACTAAGCAATGAACAACATAACAACACAAAATAAACACACACACACACACACAATGGATTCAACAAATTTTATTTCATCATGGACACACGAAACAAAGACCAACATTTCAAATTATAAACACATAACAATTTACAGACTACATATGAGATGGATTTAGCTAGGTGCGCAGGAAGGGATGGACCGTGCCATTTCTCCTGACTGGGCTGGGTTCTTTAATGGGGGCGAACATCCTAACCTAACCCCAATTCCTAAACCTAACCCCATACCACATCCCCTGACCTTACCCCAGCCCTAAACCTAACCCCAACCACGACCCCTATTCATTTCGCCCTCAGGCGAGGCCCATGCAACGGTCAGGAATACATTTATAAACCCCTACCCGGCCTGTTCTCCTCCCGCCTGTGTACTTTTGGCTTGTTCCACTCACTCATACACAAACATAACATAAACAAATACTTACCTTCACCTATTGAACACATAAATATTTACAACATGGACATCATTCATCAATCACTTACCTGGATACTGGAACATCGAGGAGGGGAGGAGTCTTGTGAGAGAATCTATAAAAGGGGAAAGCAACCAGTGCCTCTTCCCCAGTTCATCATTCTTCAGCTGTTAGGGCACAGCTCAGCAGATCATTTTCAAAGACACGTGCACTCAGACAAGCCTAGCCTGATGAAGGTACATCATAACCGAAACGTCGCGATCAGGCTTGTCATCAGAAGGCTAATTAGCCATTATTACAAAAACAAATAAATATTCAGAAGGCTGCTAAGCCACATGTCATCAACCAGTTTCCAGAGGTTCAAAAACACAACACACAAACACATTACACTTGAAAAAAACCTACTTACCACACCTGCAAAAAAGCATAAAGTTACACAACAACAACAAATACACACAGAAGATTACACCTGAAAAAACCTACTTACCACACCTGCAAAAAACATAAAGTTACACAACAACGACAACAAATACACACAGAAGATATTGTCAAACCGAAATATGATGGGACACATTGGAGAAAATAAAATATGAATTGGAATTAATTTAATCAAACATGCTAATCCTGGCCCTTCGTGCTAAGTCTAACAAAGACGTGCTAACTCCAGCTAGACGTGTGGTGCTAGCAAGAGACCCACTATTATTCACCTATTTAAAATCAAAGGACTAAACAACAATATCATTCAAAAAAATAATCTACAGCATCCTAACAACAACTACAACACCATGTTCAGGACTATGCTAACCATCTATTTTGGAGAGACATTTCTTTAATCACACAACATAAAACTAAGCAATGAACAACATAACAACACAAAATAAACACACACACACACACAATGGATTCAACAAATTTTATTTCATCATGGACACACGAAACAAAGACCAACATTTCAAATTATAAACACATAACAATTTACAGACTACATATGAGATGGATTTAGCTAGGTGCGCAGGAAGGGATGGACCGTGCCATTTCTCCTGACTGGGCTGGGTTCTTTAATGGGGGCGAACATCCTAACCTAACCCCAATTCCTAAACCTAACCCCATACCACATCCCCTGACCTTACCCCAGCCCTAAACCTAACCCCAACCACGACCCCTATTCATTTCGCCCTCAGGCGAGGCCCATGCAACGGTCAGGAATACATTTATAAACCCCTACCCGGCCTGTTCTCCTCCCGCCTGTGTACTTTTGGCTTGTTCCACTCACTCATACACAAACATAACATAAACAAATACTTACCTTCACCTATTGAACACATAAATATTTACAACATGGACATCATTCATCAATCACTTACCTGGATACTGGAACATCGAGGAGGGGAGGAGTCTTGTGAGAGAATCTATAAAAGGGGAAAGCAACCAGTGCCTCTTCCCCAGTTCATCATTCTTCAGCTGTTAGGGCACAGCTCAGCAGATCATTTTCAAAGACACGTGCACTCAGACAAGCCTAGCCTGATGAAGGTACATCATAACCGAAACGTCGCGATCAGGCTTGTCATCAGAAGGCTAATTAGCCATTATTACAAAAACAAATAAATATTCAGAAGGCTGCTAAGCCACATGTCATCAACCAGTTTCCAGAGGTTCAAAAACACAACACACAAACACATTACACTTGAAAAAAACCTACTTACCACACCTGCAAAAAAGCATAAAGTTACACAACAACAACAAATACACACAGAAGATTACACCTGAAAAAACCTACTTACCACACCTGCAAAAAACATAAAGTTACACAACAACGACAACAAATACACACAGAAGATATTGTCAAACCGAAATATGATGGGACACATTGGAGAAAATAAAATATGAATTGGAATTAATTTAATCAAACATGCTAATCCTGGCCCTTCGTGCTAAGTCTAACAAAGACGTGCTAACTCCAGCTAGACGTGTGGTGCTAGCAAGAGACCCACTATTATTCACCTATTTAAAATCAAAGGACTAAACAACAATATCATTCAAAAAAATAATCTACAGCATCCTAACAACAACTACAACACCATGTTCAGGACTATGCTAACCATCTATTTTGGAGAGACATTTCTTTAATCACACAACATAAAACTAAGCAATGAACAACATAACAACACAAAATAAACACACACACACACACACAATGGATTCAACAAATTTTATTTCATCATGGACACACGAAACAAAGACCAACATTTCAAATTATAAACACATAACAATTTACAGACTACATATGAGATGGATTTAGCTAGGTGCGCAGGAAGGGATGGACCGTGCCATTTCTCCTGACTGGGCTGGGTTCTTTAATGGGGGCGAACATCCTAACCTAACCCCAATTCCTAAACCTAACCCCATACCACATCCCCTGACCTTACCCCAGCCCTAAACCTAACCCCAACCACGACCCCTATTCATTTCGCCCTCAGGCGAGGCCCATGCAACGGTCAGGAATACATTTATAAACCCCTACCCGGCCTGTTCTCCTCCCGCCTGTGTACTTTTGGCTTGTTCCACTCACTCATACACAAACATAACATAAACAAATACTTACCTTCACCTATTGAACACATAAATATTTACAACATGGACATCATTCATCAATCACTTACCTGGATACTGGAACATCGAGGAGGGGAGGAGTCTTGTGAGAGAATCTATAAAAGGGGAAAGCAACCAGTGCCTCTTCCCCAGTTCATCATTCTTCAGCTGTTAGGGCACAGCTCAGCAGATCATTTTCAAAGACACGTGCACTCAGACAAGCCTAGCCTGATGAAGGTACATCATAACCGAAACGTCGCGATCAGGCTTGTCATCAGAAGGCTAATTAGCCATTATTACAAAAACAAATAAATATTCAGAAGGCTGCTAAGCCACATGTCATCAACCAGTTTCCAGAGGTTCAAAAACACAACACACAAACACATTACACTTGAAAAAAACCTACTTACCACACCTGCAAAAAAGCATAAAGTTACACAACAACAACAAATACACACAGAAGATTACACCTGAAAAAACCTACTTACCACACCTGCAAAAAACATAAAGTTACACAACAACGACAACAAATACACACAGAAGATATTGTCAAACCGAAATATGATGGGACACATTGGAGAAAATAAAATATGAATTGGAATTAATTTAATCAAACATGCTAATCCTGGCCCTTCGTGCTAAGTCTAACAAAGACGTGCTAACTCCAGCTAGACGTGTGGTGCTAGCAAGAGACCCACTATTATTCACCTATTTAAAATCAAAGGACTAAACAACAATATCATTCAAAAAAATAATCTACAGCATCCTAACAACAACTACAACACCATGTTCAGGACTATGCTAACCATCTATTTTGGAGAGACATTTCTTTAATCACACAACATAAAACTAAGCAATGAACAACATAACAACACAAAATAAACACACACACACACACACAATGGATTCAACAAATTTTATTTCATCATGGACACACGAAACAAAGACCAACATTTCAAATTATAAACACATAACAATTTACAGACTACATATGAGATGGATTTAGCTAGGTGCGCAGGAAGGGATGGACCGTGCCATTTCTCCTGACTGGGCTGGGTTCTTTAATGGGGGCGAACATCCTAACCTAACCCCAATTCCTAAACCTAACCCCATACCACATCCCCTGACCTTACCCCAGCCCTAAACCTAACCCCAACCACGACCCCTATTCATTTCGCCCTCAGGCGAGGCCCATGCAACGGTCAGGAATACATTTATAAACCCCTACCCGGCCTGTTCTCCTCCCGCCTGTGTACTTTTGGCTTGTTCCACTCACTCATACACAAACATAACATAAACAAATACTTACCTTCACCTATTGAACACATAAATATTTACAACATGGACATCATTCATCAATCACTTACCTGGATACTGGAACATCGAGGAGGGGAGGAGTCTTGTGAGAGAATCTATAAAAGGGGAAAGCAACCAGTGCCTCTTCCCCAGTTCATCATTCTTCAGCTGTTAGGGCACAGCTCAGCAGATCATTTTCAAAGACACGTGCACTCAGACAAGCCTAGCCTGATGAAGGTACATCATAACCGAAACGTCGCGATCAGGCTTGTCATCAGAAGGCTAATTAGCCATTATTACAAAAACAAATAAATATTCAGAAGGCTGCTAAGCCACATGTCATCAACCAGTTTCCAGAGGTTCAAAAACACAACACACAAACACATTACACTTGAAAAAAACCTACTTACCACACCTGCAAAAAAGCATAAAGTTACACAACAACAACAAATACACACAGAAGATTACACCTGAAAAAACCTACTTACCACACCTGCAAAAAACATAAAGTTACACAACAACGACAACAAATACACACAGAAGATATTGTCAAACCGAAATATGATGGGACACATTGGAGAAAATAAAATATGAATTGGAATTAATTTAATCAAACATGCTAATCCTGGCCCTTCGTGCTAAGTCTAACAAAGACGTGCTAACTCCAGCTAGACGTGTGGTGCTAGCAAGAGACCCACTATTATTCACCTATTTAAAATCAAAGGACTAAACAACAATATCATTCAAAAAAATAATCTACAGCATCCTAACAACAACTACAACACCATGTTCAGGACTATGCTAACCATCTATTTTGGAGAGACATTTCTTTAATCACACAACATAAAACTAAGCAATGAACAACATAACAACACAAAATAAACACACACACACACACACAATGGATTCAACAAATTTTATTTCATCATGGACACACGAAACAAAGACCAACATTTCAAATTATAAACACATAACAATTTACAGACTACATATGAGATGGATTTAGCTAGGTGCGCAGGAAGGGATGGACCGTGCCATTTCTCCTGACTGGGCTGGGTTCTTTAATGGGGGCGAACATCCTAACCTAACCCCAATTCCTAAACCTAACCCCATACCACATCCCCTGACCTTACCCCAGCCCTAAACCTAACCCCAACCACGACCCCTATTCATTTCGCCCTCAGGCGAGGCCCATGCAACGGTCAGGAATACATTTATAAACCCCTACCCGGCCTGTTCTCCTCCCGCCTGTGTACTTTTGGCTTGTTCCACTCACTCATACACAAACATAACATAAACAAATACTTACCTTCACCTATTGAACACATAAATATTTACAACATGGACATCATTCATCAATCACTTACCTGGATACTGGAACATCGAGGAGGGGAGGAGTCTTGTGAGAGAATCTATAAAAGGGGAAAGCAACCAGTGCCTCTTCCCCAGTTCATCATTCTTCAGCTGTTAGGGCACAGCTCAGCAGATCATTTTCAAAGACACGTGCACTCAGACAAGCCTAGCCTGATGAAGGTACATCATAACCGAAACGTCGCGATCAGGCTTGTCATCAGAAGGCTAATTAGCCATTATTACAAAAACAAATAAATATTCAGAAGGCTGCTAAGCCACATGTCATCAACCAGTTTCCAGAGGTTCAAAAACACAACACACAAACACATTACACTTGAAAAAAACCTACTTACCACACCTGCAAAAAAGCATAAAGTTACACAACAACAACAAATACACACAGAAGATTACACCTGAAAAAACCTACTTACCACACCTGCAAAAAACATAAAGTTACACAACAACGACAACAAATACACACAGAAGATATTGTCAAACCGAAATATGATGGGACACATTGGAGAAAATAAAATATGAATTGGAATTAATTTAATCAAACATGCTAATCCTGGCCCTTCGTGCTAAGTCTAACAAAGACGTGCTAACTCCAGCTAGACGTGTGGTGCTAGCAAGAGACCCACTATTATTCACCTATTTAAAATCAAAGGACTAAACAACAATATCATTCAAAAAAATAATCTACAGCATCCTAACAACAACTACAACACCATGTTCAGGACTATGCTAACCATCTATTTTGGAGAGACATTTCTTTAATCACACAACATAAAACTAAGCAATGAACAACATAACAACACAAAATAAACACACACACACACACACAATGGATTCAACAAATTTTATTTCATCATGGACACACGAAACAAAGACCAACATTTCAAATTATAAACACATAACAATTTACAGACTACATATGAGATGGATTTAGCTAGGTGCGCAGGAAGGGATGGACCGTGCCATTTCTCCTGACTGGGCTGGGTTCTTTAATGGGGGCGAACATCCTAACCTAACCCCAATTCCTAAACCTAACCCCATACCACATCCCCTGACCTTACCCCAGCCCTAAACCTAACCCCAACCACGACCCCTATTCATTTCGCCCTCAGGCGAGGCCCATGCAACGGTCAGGAATACATTTATAAACCCCTACCCGGCCTGTTCTCCTCCCGCCTGTGTACTTTTGGCTTGTTCCACTCACTCATACACAAACATAACATAAACAAATACTTACCTTCACCTATTGAACACATAAATATTTACAACATGGACATCATTCATCAATCACTTACCTGGATACTGGAACATCGAGGAGGGGAGGAGTCTTGTGAGAGAATCTATAAAAGGGGAAAGCAACCAGTGCCTCTTCCCCAGTTCATCATTCTTCAGCTGTTAGGGCACAGCTCAGCAGATCATTTTCAAAGACACGTGCACTCAGACAAGCCTAGCCTGATGAAGGTACATCATAACCGAAACGTCGCGATCAGGCTTGTCATCAGAAGGCTAATTAGCCATTATTACAAAAACAAATAAATATTCAGAAGGCTGCTAAGCCACATGTCATCAACCAGTTTCCAGAGGTTCAAAAACACAACACACAAACACATTACACTTGAAAAAAACCTACTTACCACACCTGCAAAAAAGCATAAAGTTACACAACAACAACAAATACACACAGAAGATTACACCTGAAAAAACCTACTTACCACACCTGCAAAAAACATAAAGTTACACAACAACGACAACAAATACACACAGAAGATATTGTCAAACCGAAATATGATGGGACACATTGGAGAAAATAAAATATGAATTGGAATTAATTTAATCAAACATGCTAATCCTGGCCCTTCGTGCTAAGTCTAACAAAGACGTGCTAACTCCAGCTAGACGTGTGGTGCTAGCAAGAGACCCACTATTATTCACCTATTTAAAATCAAAGGACTAAACAACAATATCATTCAAAAAAATAATCTACAGCATCCTAACAACAACTACAACACCATGTTCAGGACTATGCTAACCATCTATTTTGGAGAGACATTTCTTTAATCACACAACATAAAACTAAGCAATGAACAACATAACAACACAAAATAAACACACACACACACACACAATGGATTCAACAAATTTTATTTCATCATGGACACACGAAACAAAGACCAACATTTCAAATTATAAACACATAACAATTTACAGACTACATATGAGATGGATTTAGCTAGGTGCGCAGGAAGGGATGGACCGTGCCATTTCTCCTGACTGGGCTGGGTTCTTTAATGGGGGCGAACATCCTAACCTAACCCCAATTCCTAAACCTAACCCCATACCACATCCCCTGACCTTACCCCAGCCCTAAACCTAACCCCAACCACGACCCCTATTCATTTCGCCCTCAGGCGAGGCCCATGCAACGGTCAGGAATACATTTATAAACCCCTACCCGGCCTGTTCTCCTCCCGCCTGTGTACTTTTGGCTTGTTCCACTCACTCATACACAAACATAACATAAACAAATACTTACCTTCACCTATTGAACACATAAATATTTACAACATGGACATCATTCATCAATCACTTACCTGGATACTGGAACATCGAGGAGGGGAGGAGTCTTGTGAGAGAATCTATAAAAGGGGAAAGCAACCAGTGCCTCTTCCCCAGTTCATCATTCTTCAGCTGTTAGGGCACAGCTCAGCAGATCATTTTCAAAGACACGTGCACTCAGACAAGCCTAGCCTGATGAAGGTACATCATAACCGAAACGTCGCGATCAGGCTTGTCATCAGAAGGCTAATTAGCCATTATTACAAAAACAAATAAATATTCAGAAGGCTGCTAAGCCACATGTCATCAACCAGTTTCCAGAGGTTCAAAAACACAACACACAAACACATTACACTTGAAAAAAACCTACTTACCACACCTGCAAAAAAGCATAAAGTTACACAACAACAACAAATACACACAGAAGATTACACCTGAAAAAACCTACTTACCACACCTGCAAAAAACATAAAGTTACACAACAACGACAACAAATACACACAGAAGATATTGTCAAACCGAAATATGATGGGACACATTGGAGAAAATAAAATATGAATTGGAATTAATTTAATCAAACATGCTAATCCTGGCCCTTCGTGCTAAGTCTAACAAAGACGTGCTAACTCCAGCTAGACGTGTGGTGCTAGCAAGAGACCCACTATTATTCACCTATTTAAAATCAAAGGACTAAACAACAATATCATTCAAAAAAATAATCTACAGCATCCTAACAACAACTACAACACCATGTTCAGGACTATGCTAACCATCTATTTTGGAGAGACATTTCTTTAATCACACAACATAAAACTAAGCAATGAACAACATAACAACACAAAATAAACACACACACACACACACAATGGATTCAACAAATTTTATTTCATCATGGACACACGAAACAAAGACCAACATTTCAAATTATAAACACATAACAATTTACAGACTACATATGAGATGGATTTAGCTAGGTGCGCAGGAAGGGATGGACCGTGCCATTTCTCCTGACTGGGCTGGGTTCTTTAATGGGGGCGAACATCCTAACCTAACCCCAATTCCTAAACCTAACCCCATACCACATCCCCTGACCTTACCCCAGCCCTAAACCTAACCCCAACCACGACCCCTATTCATTTCGCCCTCAGGCGAGGCCCATGCAACGGTCAGGAATACATTTATAAACCCCTACCCGGCCTGTTCTCCTCCCGCCTGTGTACTTTTGGCTTGTTCCACTCACTCATACACAAACATAACATAAACAAATACTTACCTTCACCTATTGAACACATAAATATTTACAACATGGACATCATTCATCAATCACTTACCTGGATACTGGAACATCGAGGAGGGGAGGAGTCTTGTGAGAGAATCTATAAAAGGGGAAAGCAACCAGTGCCTCTTCCCCAGTTCATCATTCTTCAGCTGTTAGGGCACAGCTCAGCAGATCATTTTCAAAGACACGTGCACTCAGACAAGCCTAGCCTGATGAAGGTACATCATAACCGAAACGTCGCGATCAGGCTTGTCATCAGAAGGCTAATTAGCCATTATTACAAAAACAAATAAATATTCAGAAGGCTGCTAAGCCACATGTCATCAACCAGTTTCCAGAGGTTCAAAAACACAACACACAAACACATTACACTTGAAAAAAACCTACTTACCACACCTGCAAAAAAGCATAAAGTTACACAACAACAACAAATACACACAGAAGATTACACCTGAAAAAACCTACTTACCACACCTGCAAAAAACATAAAGTTACACAACAACGACAACAAATACACACAGAAGATATTGTCAAACCGAAATATGATGGGACACATTGGAGAAAATAAAATATGAATTGGAATTAATTTAATCAAACATGCTAATCCTGGCCCTTCGTGCTAAGTCTAACAAAGACGTGCTAACTCCAGCTAGACGTGTGGTGCTAGCAAGAGACCCACTATTATTCACCTATTTAAAATCAAAGGACTAAACAACAATATCATTCAAAAAAATAATCTACAGCATCCTAACAACAACTACAACACCATGTTCAGGACTATGCTAACCATCTATTTTGGAGAGACATTTCTTTAATCACACAACATAAAACTAAGCAATGAACAACATAACAACACAAAATAAACACACACACACACACACAATGGATTCAACAAATTTTATTTCATCATGGACACACGAAACAAAGACCAACATTTCAAATTATAAACACATAACAATTTACAGACTACATATGAGATGGATTTAGCTAGGTGCGCAGGAAGGGATGGACCGTGCCATTTCTCCTGACTGGGCTGGGTTCTTTAATGGGGGCGAACATCCTAACCTAACCCCAATTCCTAAACCTAACCCCATACCACATCCCCTGACCTTACCCCAGCCCTAAACCTAACCCCAACCACGACCCCTATTCATTTCGCCCTCAGGCGAGGCCCATGCAACGGTCAGGAATACATTTATAAACCCCTACCCGGCCTGTTCTCCTCCCGCCTGTGTACTTTTGGCTTGTTCCACTCACTCATACACAAACATAACATAAACAAATACTTACCTTCACCTATTGAACACATAAATATTTACAACATGGACATCATTCATCAATCACTTACCTGGATACTGGAACATCGAGGAGGGGAGGAGTCTTGTGAGAGAATCTATAAAAGGGGAAAGCAACCAGTGCCTCTTCCCCAGTTCATCATTCTTCAGCTGTTAGGGCACAGCTCAGCAGATCATTTTCAAAGACACGTGCACTCAGACAAGCCTAGCCTGATGAAGGTACATCATAACCGAAACGTCGCGATCAGGCTTGTCATCAGAAGGCTAATTAGCCATTATTACAAAAACAAATAAATATTCAGAAGGCTGCTAAGCCACATGTCATCAACCAGTTTCCAGAGGTTCAAAAACACAACACACAAACACATTACACTTGAAAAAAACCTACTTACCACACCTGCAAAAAAGCATAAAGTTACACAACAACAACAAATACACACAGAAGATTACACCTGAAAAAACCTACTTACCACACCTGCAAAAAACATAAAGTTACACAACAACGACAACAAATACACACAGAAGATATTGTCAAACCGAAATATGATGGGACACATTGGAGAAAATAAAATATGAATTGGAATTAATTTAATCAAACATGCTAATCCTGGCCCTTCGTGCTAAGTCTAACAAAGACGTGCTAACTCCAGCTAGACGTGTGGTGCTAGCAAGAGACCCACTATTATTCACCTATTTAAAATCAAAGGACTAAACAACAATATCATTCAAAAAAATAATCTACAGCATCCTAACAACAACTACAACACCATGTTCAGGACTATGCTAACCATCTATTTTGGAGAGACATTTCTTTAATCACACAACATAAAACTAAGCAATGAACAACATAACAACACAAAATAAACACACACACACACACACAATGGATTCAACAAATTTTATTTCATCATGGACACACGAAACAAAGACCAACATTTCAAATTATAAACACATAACAATTTACAGACTACATATGAGATGGATTTAGCTAGGTGCGCAGGAAGGGATGGACCGTGCCATTTCTCCTGACTGGGCTGGGTTCTTTAATGGGGGCGAACATCCTAACCTAACCCCAATTCCTAAACCTAACCCCATACCACATCCCCTGACCTTACCCCAGCCCTAAACCTAACCCCAACCACGACCCCTATTCATTTCGCCCTCAGGCGAGGCCCATGCAACGGTCAGGAATACATTTATAAACCCCTACCCGGCCTGTTCTCCTCCCGCCTGTGTACTTTTGGCTTGTTCCACTCACTCATACACAAACATAACATAAACAAATACTTACCTTCACCTATTGAACACATAAATATTTACAACATGGACATCATTCATCAATCACTTACCTGGATACTGGAACATCGAGGAGGGGAGGAGTCTTGTGAGAGAATCTATAAAAGGGGAAAGCAACCAGTGCCTCTTCCCCAGTTCATCATTCTTCAGCTGTTAGGGCACAGCTCAGCAGATCATTTTCAAAGACACGTGCACTCAGACAAGCCTAGCCTGATGAAGGTACATCATAACCGAAACGTCGCGATCAGGCTTGTCATCAGAAGGCTAATTAGCCATTATTACAAAAACAAATAAATATTCAGAAGGCTGCTAAGCCACATGTCATCAACCAGTTTCCAGAGGTTCAAAAACACAACACACAAACACATTACACTTGAAAAAAACCTACTTACCACACCTGCAAAAAAGCATAAAGTTACACAACAACAACAAATACACACAGAAGATTACACCTGAAAAAACCTACTTACCACACCTGCAAAAAACATAAAGTTACACAACAACGACAACAAATACACACAGAAGATATTGTCAAACCGAAATATGATGGGACACATTGGAGAAAATAAAATATGAATTGGAATTAATTTAATCAAACATGCTAATCCTGGCCCTTCGTGCTAAGTCTAACAAAGACGTGCTAACTCCAGCTAGACGTGTGGTGCTAGCAAGAGACCCACTATTATTCACCTATTTAAAATCAAAGGACTAAACAACAATATCATTCAAAAAAATAATCTACAGCATCCTAACAACAACTACAACACCATGTTCAGGACTATGCTAACCATCTATTTTGGAGAGACATTTCTTTAATCACACAACATAAAACTAAGCAATGAACAACATAACAACACAAAATAAACACACACACACACACACAATGGATTCAACAAATTTTATTTCATCATGGACACACGAAACAAAGACCAACATTTCAAATTATAAACACATAACAATTTACAGACTACATATGAGATGGATTTAGCTAGGTGCGCAGGAAGGGATGGACCGTGCCATTTCTCCTGACTGGGCTGGGTTCTTTAATGGGGGCGAACATCCTAACCTAACCCCAATTCCTAAACCTAACCCCATACCACATCCCCTGACCTTACCCCAGCCCTAAACCTAACCCCAACCACGACCCCTATTCATTTCGCCCTCAGGCGAGGCCCATGCAACGGTCAGGAATACATTTATAAACCCCTACCCGGCCTGTTCTCCTCCCGCCTGTGTACTTTTGGCTTGTTCCACTCACTCATACACAAACATAACATAAACAAATACTTACCTTCACCTATTGAACACATAAATATTTACAACATGGACATCATTCATCAATCACTTACCTGGATACTGGAACATCGAGGAGGGGAGGAGTCTTGTGAGAGAATCTATAAAAGGGGAAAGCAACCAGTGCCTCTTCCCCAGTTCATCATTCTTCAGCTGTTAGGGCACAGCTCAGCAGATCATTTTCAAAGACACGTGCACTCAGACAAGCCTAGCCTGATGAAGGTACATCATAACCGAAACGTCGCGATCAGGCTTGTCATCAGAAGGCTAATTAGCCATTATTACAAAAACAAATAAATATTCAGAAGGCTGCTAAGCCACATGTCATCAACCAGTTTCCAGAGGTTCAAAAACACAACACACAAACACATTACACTTGAAAAAAACCTACTTACCACACCTGCAAAAAAGCATAAAGTTACACAACAACAACAAATACACACAGAAGATTACACCTGAAAAAACCTACTTACCACACCTGCAAAAAACATAAAGTTACACAACAACGACAACAAATACACACAGAAGATATTGTCAAACCGAAATATGATGGGACACATTGGAGAAAATAAAATATGAATTGGAATTAATTTAATCAAACATGCTAATCCTGGCCCTTCGTGCTAAGTCTAACAAAGACGTGCTAACTCCAGCTAGACGTGTGGTGCTAGCAAGAGACCCACTATTATTCACCTATTTAAAATCAAAGGACTAAACAACAATATCATTCAAAAAAATAATCTACAGCATCCTAACAACAACTACAACACCATGTTCAGGACTATGCTAACCATCTATTTTGGAGAGACATTTCTTTAATCACACAACATAAAACTAAGCAATGAACAACATAACAACACAAAATAAACACACACACACACACACAATGGATTCAACAAATTTTATTTCATCATGGACACACGAAACAAAGACCAACATTTCAAATTATAAACACATAACAATTTACAGACTACATATGAGATGGATTTAGCTAGGTGCGCAGGAAGGGATGGACCGTGCCATTTCTCCTGACTGGGCTGGGTTCTTTAATGGGGGCGAACATCCTAACCTAACCCCAATTCCTAAACCTAACCCCATACCACATCCCCTGACCTTACCCCAGCCCTAAACCTAACCCCAACCACGACCCCTATTCATTTCGCCCTCAGGCGAGGCCCATGCAACGGTCAGGAATACATTTATAAACCCCTACCCGGCCTGTTCTCCTCCCGCCTGTGTACTTTTGGCTTGTTCCACTCACTCATACACAAACATAACATAAACAAATACTTACCTTCACCTATTGAACACATAAATATTTACAACATGGACATCATTCATCAATCACTTACCTGGATACTGGAACATCGAGGAGGGGAGGAGTCTTGTGAGAGAATCTATAAAAGGGGAAAGCAACCAGTGCCTCTTCCCCAGTTCATCATTCTTCAGCTGTTAGGGCACAGCTCAGCAGATCATTTTCAAAGACACGTGCACTCAGACAAGCCTAGCCTGATGAAGGTACATCATAACCGAAACGTCGCGATCAGGCTTGTCATCAGAAGGCTAATTAGCCATTATTACAAAAACAAATAAATATTCAGAAGGCTGCTAAGCCACATGTCATCAACCAGTTTCCAGAGGTTCAAAAACACAACACACAAACACATTACACTTGAAAAAAACCTACTTACCACACCTGCAAAAAAGCATAAAGTTACACAACAACAACAAATACACACAGAAGATTACACCTGAAAAAACCTACTTACCACACCTGCAAAAAACATAAAGTTACACAACAACGACAACAAATACACACAGAAGATATTGTCAAACCGAAATATGATGGGACACATTGGAGAAAATAAAATATGAATTGGAATTAATTTAATCAAACATGCTAATCCTGGCCCTTCGTGCTAAGTCTAACAAAGACGTGCTAACTCCAGCTAGACGTGTGGTGCTAGCAAGAGACCCACTATTATTCACCTATTTAAAATCAAAGGACTAAACAACAATATCATTCAAAAAAATAATCTACAGCATCCTAACAACAACTACAACACCATGTTCAGGACTATGCTAACCATCTATTTTGGAGAGACATTTCTTTAATCACACAACATAAAACTAAGCAATGAACAACATAACAACACAAAATAAACACACACACACACACACAATGGATTCAACAAATTTTATTTCATCATGGACACACGAAACAAAGACCAACATTTCAAATTATAAACACATAACAATTTACAGACTACATATGAGATGGATTTAGCTAGGTGCGCAGGAAGGGATGGACCGTGCCATTTCTCCTGACTGGGCTGGGTTCTTTAATGGGGGCGAACATCCTAACCTAACCCCAATTCCTAAACCTAACCCCATACCACATCCCCTGACCTTACCCCAGCCCTAAACCTAACCCCAACCACGACCCCTATTCATTTCGCCCTCAGGCGAGGCCCATGCAACGGTCAGGAATACATTTATAAACCCCTACCCGGCCTGTTCTCCTCCCGCCTGTGTACTTTTGGCTTGTTCCACTCACTCATACACAAACATAACATAAACAAATACTTACCTTCACCTATTGAACACATAAATATCTACAACATGGACATCATTCATCAATCACTTACCTGGATACTGGAACATCGAGGAGGGGAGGAGTCTTGTGAGAGAATCTATAAAAGGGGAAAGCAACCAGTGCCTCTTCCCCAGTTCATCATTCTTCAGCTGTTAGGGCACAGCTCAGCAGATCATTTTCAAAGACACGTGCACTCAGACAAGCCTAGCCTGATGAAGGTACATCATAACCGAAACGTCGCGATCAGGCTTGTCATCAGAAGGCTAATTAGCCATTATTACAAAAACAAATAAATATTCAGAAGGCTGCTAAGCCACATGTCATCAACCAGTTTCCAGAGGTTCAAAAACACAACACACAAACACATTACACTTGAAAAAAACCTACTTACCACACCTGCAAAAAAGCATAAAGTTACACAACAACAACAAATACACACAGAAGATTACACCTGAAAAAACCTACTTACCACACCTGCAAAAAACATAAAGTTACACAACAACGACAACAAATACACACAGAAGATATTGTCAAACCGAAATATGATGGGACACATTGGAGAAAATAAAATATGAATTGGAATTAATTTAATCAAACATGCTAATCCTGGCCCTTCGTGCTAAGTCTAACAAAGACGTGCTAACTCCAGCTAGACGTGTGGTGCTAGCAAGAGACCCACTATTATTCACCTATTTAAAATCAAAGGACTAAACAACAATATCATTCAAAAAAATAATCTACAGCATCCTAACAACAACTACAACACCATGTTCAGGACTATGCTAACCATCTATTTTGGAGAGACATTTCTTTAATCACACAACATAAAACTAAGCAATGAACAACATAACAACACAAAATAAACACACACACACACACACAATGGATTCAACAAATTTTATTTCATCATGGACACACGAAACAAAGACCAACATTTCAAATTATAAACACATAACAATTTACAGACTACATATGAGATGGATTTAGCTAGGTGCGCAGGAAGGGATGGACCGTGCCATTTCTCCTGACTGGGCTGGGTTCTTTAATGGGGGCGAACATCCTAACCTAACCCCAATTCCTAAACCTAACCCCATACCACATCCCCTGACCTTACCCCAGCCCTAAACCTAACCCCAACCACGACCCCTATTCATTTCGCCCTCAGGCGAGGCCCATGCAACGGTCAGGAATACATTTATAAACCCCTACCCGGCCTGTTCTCCTCCCGCCTGTGTACTTTTGGCTTGTTCCACTCACTCATACACAAACATAACATAAACAAATACTTACCTTCACCTATTGAACACATAAATATCTACAACATGGACATCATTCATCAATCACTTACCTGGATACTGGAACATCGAGGAGGGGAGGAGTCTTGTGAGAGAATCTATAAAAGGGGAAAGCAACCAGTGCCTCTTCCCCAGTTCATCATTCTTCAGCTGTTAGGGCACAGCTCAGCAGATCATTTTCAAAGACACGTGCACTCAGACAAGCCTAGCCTGATGAAGGTACATCATAACCGAAACGTCGCGATCAGGCTTGTCATCAGAAGGCTAATTAGCCATTATTACAAAAACAAATAAATATTCAGAAGGCTGCTAAGCCACATGTCATCAACCAGTTTCCAGAGGTTCAAAAACACAACACACAAACACATTACACTTGAAAAAAACCTACTTACCACACCTGCAAAAAAGCATAAAGTTACACAACAACAACAAATACACACAGAAGATTACACCTGAAAAAACCTACTTACCACACCTGCAAAAAACATAAAGTTACACAACAACGACAACAAATACACACAGAAGATATTGTCAAACCGAAATATGATGGGACACATTGGAGAAAATAAAATATGAATTGGAATTAATTTAATCAAACATGCTAATCCTGGCCCTTCGTGCTAAGTCTAACAAAGACGTGCTAACTCCAGCTAGACGTGTGGTGCTAGCAAGAGACCCACTATTATTCACCTATTTAAAATCAAAGGACTAAACAACAATATCATTCAAAAAAATAATCTACAGCATCCTAACAACAACTACAACACCATGTTCAGGACTATGCTAACCATCTATTTTGGAGAGACATTTCTTTAATCACACAACATAAAACTAAGCAATGAACAACATAACAACACAAAATAAACACACACACACACACACAATGGATTCAACAAATTTTATTTCATCATGGACACACGAAACAAAGACCAACATTTCAAATTATAAACACATAACAATTTACAGACTACATATGAGATGGATTTAGCTAGGTGCGCAGGAAGGGATGGACCGTGCCATTTCTCCTGACTGGGCTGGGTTCTTTAATGGGGGCGAACATCCTAACCTAACCCCAATTCCTAAACCTAACCCCATACCACATCCCCTGACCTTACCCCAGCCCTAAACCTAACCCCAACCACGACCCCTATTCATTTCGCCCTCAGGCGAGGCCCATGCAACGGTCAGGAATACATTTATAAACCCCTACCCGGCCTGTTCTCCTCCCGCCTGTGTACTTTTGGCTTGTTCCACTCACTCATACACAAACATAACATAAACAAATACTTACCTTCACCTATTGAACACATAAATATTTACAACATGGACATCATTCATCAATCACTTACCTGGATACTGGAACATCGAGGAGGGGAGGAGTCTTGTGAGAGAATCTATAAAAGGGGAAAGCAACCAGTGCCTCTTCCCCAGTTCATCATTCTTCAGCTGTTAGGGCACAGCTCAGCAGATCATTTTCAAAGACACGTGCACTCAGACAAGCCTAGCCTGATGAAGGTACATCATAACCGAAACGTCGCGATCAGGCTTGTCATCAGAAGGCTAATTAGCCATTATTACAAAAACAAATAAATATTCAGAAGGCTGCTAAGCCACATGTCATCAACCAGTTTCCAGAGGTTCAAAAACACAACACACAAACACATTACACTTGAAAAAAACCTACTTACCACACCTGCAAAAAAGCATAAAGTTACACAACAACAACAAATACACACAGAAGATTACACCTGAAAAAACCTACTTACCACACCTGCAAAAAACATAAAGTTACACAACAACGACAACAAATACACACAGAAGATATTGTCAAACCGAAATATGATGGGACACATTGGAGAAAATAAAATATGAATTGGAATTAATTTAATCAAACATGCTAATCCTGGCCCTTCGTGCTAAGTCTAACAAAGACGTGCTAACTCCAGCTAGACGTGTGGTGCTAGCAAGAGACCCACTATTATTCACCTATTTAAAATCAAAGGACTAAACAACAATATCATTCAAAAAAATAATCTACAGCATCCTAACAACAACTACAACACCATGTTCAGGACTATGCTAACCATCTATTTTGGAGAGACATTTCTTTAATCACACAACATAAAACTAAGCAATGAACAACATAACAACACAAAATAAACACACACACACACACACAATGGATTCAACAAATTTTATTTCATCATGGACACACGAAACAAAGACCAACATTTCAAATTATAAACACATAACAATTTACAGACTACATATGAGATGGATTTAGCTAGGTGCGCAGGAAGGGATGGACCGTGCCATTTCTCCTGACTGGGCTGGGTTCTTTAATGGGGGCGAACATCCTAACCTAACCCCAATTCCTAAACCTAACCCCATACCACATCCCCTGACCTTACCCCAGCCCTAAACCTAACCCCAACCACGACCCCTATTCATTTCGCCCTCAGGCGAGGCCCATGCAACGGTCAGGAATACATTTATAAACCCCTACCCGGCCTGTTCTCCTCCCGCCTGTGTACTTTTGGCTTGTTCCACTCACTCATACACAAACATAACATAAACAAATACTTACCTTCACCTATTGAACACATAAATATTTACAACATGGACATCATTCATCAATCACTTACCTGGATACTGGAACATCGAGGAGGGGAGGAGTCTTGTGAGAGAATCTATAAAAGGGGAAAGCAACCAGTGCCTCTTCCCCAGTTCATCATTCTTCAGCTGTTAGGGCACAGCTCAGCAGATCATTTTCAAAGACACGTGCACTCAGACAAGCCTAGCCTGATGAAGGTACATCATAACCGAAACGTCGCGATCAGGCTTGTCATCAGAAGGCTAATTAGCCATTATTACAAAAACAAATAAATATTCAGAAGGCTGCTAAGCCACATGTCATCAACCAGTTTCCAGAGGTTCAAAAACACAACACACAAACACATTACACTTGAAAAAAACCTACTTACCACACCTGCAAAAAAGCATAAAGTTACACAACAACAACAAATACACACAGAAGATTACACCTGAAAAAACCTACTTACCACACCTGCAAAAAACATAAAGTTACACAACAACGACAACAAATACACACAGAAGATATTGTCAAACCGAAATATGATGGGACACATTGGAGAAAATAAAATATGAATTGGAATTAATTTAATCAAACATGCTAATCCTGGCCCTTCGTGCTAAGTCTAACAAAGACGTGCTAACTCCAGCTAGACGTGTGGTGCTAGCAAGAGACCCACTATTATTCACCTATTTAAAATCAAAGGACTAAACAACAATATCATTCAAAAAAATAATCTACAGCATCCTAACAACAACTACAACACCATGTTCAGGACTATGCTAACCATCTATTTTGGAGAGACATTTCTTTAATCACACAACATAAAACTAAGCAATGAACAACATAACAACACAAAATAAACACACACACACACACACAATGGATTCAACAAATTTTATTTCATCATGGACACACGAAACAAAGACCAACATTTCAAATTATAAACACATAACAATTTACAGACTACATATGAGATGGATTTAGCTAGGTGCGCAGGAAGGGATGGACCGTGCCATTTCTCCTGACTGGGCTGGGTTCTTTAATGGGGGCGAACATCCTAACCTAACCCCAATTCCTAAACCTAACCCCATACCACATCCCCTGACCTTACCCCAGCCCTAAACCTAACCCCAACCACGACCCCTATTCATTTCGCCCTCAGGCGAGGCCCATGCAACGGTCAGGAATACATTTATAAACCCCTACCCGGCCTGTTCTCCTCCCGCCTGTGTACTTTTGGCTTGTTCCACTCACTCATACACAAACATAACATAAACAAATACTTACCTTCACCTATTGAACACATAAATATTTACAACATGGACATCATTCATCAATCACTTACCTGGATACTGGAACATCGAGGAGGGGAGGAGTCTTGTGAGAGAATCTATAAAAGGGGAAAGCAACCAGTGCCTCTTCCCCAGTTCATCATTCTTCAGCTGTTAGGGCACAGCTCAGCAGATCATTTTCAAAGACACGTGCACTCAGACAAGCCTAGCCTGATGAAGGTACATCATAACCGAAACGTCGCGATCAGGCTTGTCATCAGAAGGCTAATTAGCCATTATTACAAAAACAAATAAATATTCAGAAGGCTGCTAAGCCACATGTCATCAACCAGTTTCCAGAGGTTCAAAAACACAACACACAAACACATTACACTTGAAAAAAACCTACTTACCACACCTGCAAAAAAGCATAAAGTTACACAACAACAACAAATACACACAGAAGATTACACCTGAAAAAACCTACTTACCACACCTGCAAAAAACATAAAGTTACACAACAACGACAACAAATACACACAGAAGATATTGTCAAACCGAAATATGATGGGACACATTGGAGAAAATAAAATATGAATTGGAATTAATTTAATCAAACATGCTAATCCTGGCCCTTCGTGCTAAGTCTAACAAAGACGTGCTAACTCCAGCTAGACGTGTGGTGCTAGCAAGAGACCCACTATTATTCACCTATTTAAAATCAAAGGACTAAACAACAATATCATTCAAAAAAATAATCTACAGCATCCTAACAACAACTACAACACCATGTTCAGGACTATGCTAACCATCTATTTTGGAGAGACATTTCTTTAATCACACAACATAAAACTAAGCAATGAACAACATAACAACACAAAATAAACACACACACACACACACAATGGATTCAACAAATTTTATTTCATCATGGACACACGAAACAAAGACCAACATTTCAAATTATAAACACATAACAATTTACAGACTACATATGAGATGGATTTAGCTAGGTGCGCAGGAAGGGATGGACCGTGCCATTTCTCCTGACTGGGCTGGGTTCTTTAATGGGGGCGAACATCCTAACCTAACCCCAATTCCTAAACCTAACCCCATACCACATCCCCTGACCTTACCCCAGCCCTAAACCTAACCCCAACCACGACCCCTATTCATTTCGCCCTCAGGCGAGGCCCATGCAACGGTCAGGAATACATTTATAAACCCCTACCCGGCCTGTTCTCCTCCCGCCTGTGTACTTTTGGCTTGTTCCACTCACTCATACACAAACATAACATAAACAAATACTTACCTTCACCTATTGAACACATAAATATTTACAACATGGACATCATTCATCAATCACTTACCTGGATACTGGAACATCGAGGAGGGGAGGAGTCTTGTGAGAGAATCTATAAAAGGGGAAAGCAACCAGTGCCTCTTCCCCAGTTCATCATTCTTCAGCTGTTAGGGCACAGCTCAGCAGATCATTTTCAAAGACACGTGCACTCAGACAAGCCTAGCCTGATGAAGGTACATCATAACCGAAACGTCGCGATCAGGCTTGTCATCAGAAGGCTAATTAGCCATTATTACAAAAACAAATAAATATTCAGAAGGCTGCTAAGCCACATGTCATCAACCAGTTTCCAGAGGTTCAAAAACACAACACACAAACACATTACACTTGAAAAAAACCTACTTACCACACCTGCAAAAAAGCATAAAGTTACACAACAACAACAAATACACACAGAAGATTACACCTGAAAAAACCTACTTACCACACCTGCAAAAAACATAAAGTTACACAACAACGACAACAAATACACACAGAAGATATTGTCAAACCGAAATATGATGGGACACATTGGAGAAAATAAAATATGAATTGGAATTAATTTAATCAAACATGCTAATCCTGGCCCTTCGTGCTAAGTCTAACAAAGACGTGCTAACTCCAGCTAGACGTGTGGTGCTAGCAAGAGACCCACTATTATTCACCTATTTAAAATCAAAGGACTAAACAACAATATCATTCAAAAAAATAATCTACAGCATCCTAACAACAACTACAACACCATGTTCAGGACTATGCTAACCATCTATTTTGGAGAGACATTTCTTTAATCACACAACATAAAACTAAGCAATGAACAACATAACAACACAAAATAAACACACACACACACACACAATGGATTCAACAAATTTTATTTCATCATGGACACACGAAACAAAGACCAACATTTCAAATTATAAACACATAACAATTTACAGACTACATATGAGATGGATTTAGCTAGGTGCGCAGGAAGGGATGGACCGTGCCATTTCTCCTGACTGGGCTGGGTTCTTTAATGGGGGCGAACATCCTAACCTAACCCCAATTCCTAAACCTAACCCCATACCACATCCCCTGACCTTACCCCAGCCCTAAACCTAACCCCAACCACGACCCCTATTCATTTCGCCCTCAGGCGAGGCCCATGCAACGGTCAGGAATACATTTATAAACCCCTAACCCTAACCCTAACCCTAACCCTAACCCTAACCCTAACCCTAACCCTAACCCTAACCCTAACCCTAACCCTAACCCTAACCCTAACCCTAACCCTGCCCATTCTGGTGGTCCTCTCTTCACCTACCTTCCTCTCACTCTCCGTTTAAACATTAGACGCTTAACATTAGGATCTCTAATATAGCCATTACCTACGTTCTCTGATGTAACCTCATCTCAGGACCCTAATACCACACCTAAACCTAAACTCAGACCCTAAACATAACCTCAGTCGCCCTTAACACAAAGTGGTTATGTTCTCTGATACCCGAGAAACCCATCCATGCTGTCTGGAAAGTCTGGTCTGAGCTCACTGGTATGCCGTGGACAGCTTGGCTGCCGCGAAGAGGTTTCCTCTGCTAGCACCGGTTTTGAAAGTCAGACCGAAACAGACTTCACTTTCTCTGGTACACAACAAGCCCATTTATACTCAGAGTCTGGTCTGAGCTCACTGGTATGCCGTGGACAGCTTGGCTGCCGCGAAGAGGTTTCCTCTACTAGCACCGGTTTTGCTCACCTGATCTGAACAGATTAATCTGACCTAAACTTAACCTCAGTCGGACCTAACCAGACCTCACTGTCTCCGGTACACAACAAACCCATCTATGCTCAGAGTCTGATCCGAGCTCACTGGTATGCCGTGGACAGCTTGGCTGCCACGAAGAGGGTTCCTCTGCCAGCACCAGTGTTGCTCGCCTGATCTGAACAGAGCAGATTAATTTAACCTAAACTTAACCCCAGTTGGATCTAACCAGATCTCACATTCTCTGATATAACCATAACCTACGACCTTTAGAGTGAACGTACAAACCTCCTCCGTGCTTTCTCGGATACCATCTTCTCTTCCCACACCTCCCCGACCCTCCACTCCTTGACCGGGGTTGGGGGGTTGGGTAGGTGTGTATACGGATGCCAATCCCGGCGCCGTGGGAGGCCTGCCCATTCTGGTGGTCCTCTCCTCACCTACCTCCCTCTCACTCCTCCGTTTAAACATTAGACGCTTAACACAAAGCGGATTCAATAATACTACACCTGAACCTAAACCTAGGCCCTAAACTTAACCTCAGCCGGACCTAACCCTAACCCTAACCTCCTCCGTGCTTTCTCGGATACCATCTTCTCTTCCCACACCTCCCCGACCCTCCACTCCTTGACCGGGGTTGGGGGGTTGGGTAGGTGTGTATACGGATGCCAATCCCGGCGCCGTGGGAGGCCTGCCCATTCTGGTGGTCCTCTCCTCACCTACCTCCCTCTCACTTCTCCGTTTAAACATTAGACGCTTAACACAAAGCGGATTCAATAATACTACACCTGAACCTAAACCTAGGCCCTAAACTTAACCTCAGCCGGACCTAACCAGAACTTATGTTCTCTGATATAACCATTACCTACCTTCTCAGATGTAACCTCATATCAAGACCTAGATACTACAACTTAACCTAAACTTAGGCCCTAAACATAACCTCAGTTTACCTTAACACAAAGCGGATTCAATAATATTACACCTGAACCTAAACCTAGGCCCTAAACTTAACCTCAGCCAGACCTGACCAGAACTTACATTCTCTGATATAACCATAACCTACGTTCCCTGATGTAACCTCATATCAGGGCTTAAATACTACAACTTAACCTAAACCTAGGCCCTAAACATAGCCTCAGTCGATCTTAACACTAAGCGGATTCAATAATATTACACCTGAACCTAAACCTAGGCCCTAAACTTAACCTCAGCCGGACCTAACCAGAACTTACGTTCTCTAACATAACCATAACCTATGTTCTCTAATGTGACCTCATATCAGGACTTAAATACTACAAACTTAGGTCCTAAACATAACCTTAGTTGATCTTAACACAAGGCGGATACAATAATACTACACCTGAACCTAAACCTAGGCCCTAAACTTAACCCTAATTCTCAGATTAATCGATACATCACAAAGGTTCCAGACTCTGACGAGATCACTGATACCGAACCACAACGAGATACCGATCAGAATTGCGAAATAGAGACCAACACGACTTTTGTAGAATCAAAATGACGCGCTTATTTAATAACCGCCACCGGGGGGCGCTCTCAGACTATTAGATACCCCATAAGGATACCAGACCCCGACTAGATCACTGATACCAAACCACAATGTGATAACTGATACGGTCCCCGAAATAAAGTCCAACACAGCCTTTTTAGAATTAAAACGACGCACTCAGGGGAAAGCCACCACCAGGGGGCACCCTTGGACTAGTTAATACATCACATACGTACTAGACCCTGACTAGATGGTCAACGCCAAATTTGAGAGCGATACCTGTCACGGTTCTCGAGATATAGACATTTATGTGCTCGACGAATCAGAATCAAGTTAAGCCGCCGTAGGGGGCATCCTCAAATTAGTTGATACATCACATACGTACTAGACTCGGACTAGATTATCGACACCAAATTTCAGAGTGATACCTATCACGGTTCTCGAGATATTAACATTTATGTGCTCGACCAATCAGCATTTAGCTTTAAAAGTGAAAGTAGAAAGTTTCAACACAAAAACGCTTATATCTCCGCGACCGTAGGTGCTAGAGACTCACGGATTGTTGCGTTTTAAAGATCTCGATCCCCTCTACAAAACTGGATAGGTTTGGAATTTTTTGAATTATTTCTAAAAACAACCGTTTTCGTGAATCCTACCACAATCGGTCTAGTATAGGTGAGTTTTAACAGATAAGTGTTGGAGTTTAGAGACGAATTCTCAGGTGAGATCTCTTCCTACATGGGGAGTGTTTCAAACCAGGTTTCGTTGCCCTGTCAATCTCTAACCCCTGCACAAAAACCTCTCAGGTTTTAGCTCATAGCATAGGAGCCAGCGGTAGTAGAAGGCTGGGAGCGTGGTCAGTGTGTGCTGAAGGCGGTACGCCATCGAAGAGGTGACGCCTATACTGGCGCTACGCTACCCGCTATTGCTGGGGGTGATAGCTAGCTTAGGCGTTTAAGCCGAGGGGGGTCCTTGGGGGAGTGCGGCCCACAGCCGCACCCCCCGGGACTGCTCCTTGGTTTGGGCACGGTCTTGGGGTCTTCTGGTCGTCGGTAGGGGCGTTGGGGCTTGACCCCCTCGTTTCCTCCGCCGCCGCTGATCTCCTCGATCTCGCTCTGTCCTTCGGGAGATGGACGGAGTAGGCCCCTAACGAAGTAGGCGGGGGGATTCTACGGAGGGTCGGTGGTCTCTCCTGCGTCACCCCGGGCTCCTTAAGTGGAGTCTCTGGGAGGACCTGGGTTTCCACGACTCTTCCGTTTTCCTCCTACCTTCTTGGGCAAGACCGCTGGGTCCTGTGGCCTACGGGGTGGCGACAAGGGCTCGTCCCGGTCGTCTACTTCCGTTCGCTGCTTGTTCCCTCGGTCTCGCTCCGCTCTCCCTCCCACGAGAGGTTGACGGAGTAGGCCCCGTAAGTCGGCGGGACGTTTCTCGGGGGTGGTGGTCTCTCCTGCGTCACCCCGGGCTCCTTAAGTGGAGTTTCGGGAGGACCTGGGTTTCCACGACCTCTCCGGTCTCGTCCCGGCCTCCTTGGGCAAGGCCACTGGGTCTTCAGTATGGGCGTTGGTACCACGGGGCTCCTGTGGTCACCTCCGTTCGCTGTCGATCTTGTTGTCCTCACTCTGGCCTCCCCCCTCCCGGGGGCGAGATGGAGTAGGCCCCAAATGCAGGGAAACTGGGGGGGGACCCCATGGATGCGACGGAGTGCCGCCCTTCCGTTTTCCCTTAGGGGTCTATCGGTTGGCTTCCGGGCTCTGTAGACCGTCCCAGGTCCTCTCTTCGGTTTGGGCAGGGTTGTGGGGGCCTTGTTGGTCGGGGAGGCAGCGATTCATCGCGGCTGGCTCCGTCCATCAAGCGCTCTCGTGACTTCACTCGGGCTTGTCCTGAGTAGGCCCCTTTATCTTAGGTAACGCTTTACCCGGGGACTGGTAAACCACTGGCTTATGGTGGCAACAGAGGTCCCTGTACGGTTATAGCGTAAGTCGGCAGGGGGACGGTGAAACGGTGTAACTACCATATCTGTCCCCTGGGTCTGCCTAGATCCAGCTGATTTGGGCGTGGTGTTGAGGGTCTTCTGGTCGATGGGGAGGCAACGTTTCAACGTGGCTGGCTCCGTCTTCCAATTTTCTCTCGTCCACCGTATCCGCGACTCCTTTTTGGTGTCGACGGGTTGCCCCAAGACGTTTCCGATCCTTCAGATCCTAGCCGGGGCCCAGTCTCTGTCTTGTCTAGGACAGGTAGGTCGCCAACCTCCTGTGTCCCTTGGACTGTGCACTACAGGAAGGTGGTCTGGGGCGAAACAGACCTTAAATGGAGCCGAATCTTCTAATTGGCGATCAGCGCCGCTCACGCACCACAAACACTTTACACTACACGAAGACTAAAACACTACTGCAATGTTTAACAACCGCCTCGGATTAGACATTAGTCTTAGAACAATCCTTAGTCTTACAACCTTAGCTCTCAACCTAATACTTTTAACCCTTACAATCCTTATTGTTAGACTCAGTTAGCAATCTGACTTTTTAGACATTGCCCTCTCAACCTTAATCCTGCCACTGCGATTGGCCCCGAAAAAAATCCCTACCTCTTTAGAATTCCTTAGGCCCACTAACTTCAAAGAAAATCTACCATCCGCAACTGTGGTTGGTCTCTAGATAAACAGCCCCAGCCCCTTTTTAGCACAATTCCTTACCCTCTTACCTCCTTAAGACCCTTCCTGGCCCAATTCCCTTACCAATTATTTCTGAACTGAAGAGAAAGCTCCCAATTTACCTCGTCTAGCGCCCAACGACTTTAGCCGTACATAAATAATCACCCTTCTTCCCTTTCCCCTTAACTTTCAGCTCCTTCTCAGGAATTACACTCAATCTTAACTCTCAAACTCCAAACCCGAGACAAAACCCCAATTCTAATTAATAACAACAACTTCTCTAACAACAACAATAACAAACCATTGGATTTCAATTAAATGATCAAATACATAATTTAAACGGCAAGCGCTGACCATCCTTTCAACTCCAAACTCTCAACTGTGCTTCAAACCTAGATTCATGCTTCTTACTCCCCTTGGGAGTAATAGTTTAGCTCAATTGGACATGGGACACACGCCAGGGTTTGATCAACCCATGGCGGAGCCGCCTCAGAGGAGGGTGTCTAGTGATTAAAGGCCTGAAACACCCGTTGATCCTGAGGTACACTACTGATGATGTGTCCTAAAATTCCTTCTATGGATCGGAAGGCCCTCGCCTGTGATTCTGTGGAAATAGGACTCTGTTTTATAAACCACATCCTTGTGTAACCAATAGCACTCTCAACAAAACTCATGTTCTCTGATATAACCATAACCTATTTTCTCTGATATAACCTCATTTCAGGACCTAAATACTACAACTGAACCTAAACTTAGGCCCTAAACATAACCTCAGTCGACCTTAACACAAAGTGGACTCTATAATACTACACCTGAACCTAAACCTAGGCCCTAAACTTAACCTCAGCCGGACCTAACCAAAACTTACTTTCTCTGATATGACCATGACCTACGTTCTTCGATGTAACCTTATATTAGGACCTAAATACTACAACTTAACCTAAACTTAAGCCCTAAACATAACCTCAGTGGACCTTAACACAAAGCGGATTCAATAATACTACACCTGAACCTAAACCTAAACCCTAAACTTAACCTCAGCTGGACTTAACCAGAACTTACATTCTCTTATATAACCATATCCTACTTTCTCTGATGTAACCTCATATCAGGACTTATATACTACAACTTAACCTAAACTTAGGCCCTAAACATAACCCCAGTCGGCCTTAACACAAAGCGGATTCAATAATACTACACCTGAACCTAAACCTAGGCCCTAAATTTAACCTCAGTCGGACCTAACCGGAACTTACGTTCTCGGATATAACCATGACCTACGTTCTCTGATGTAACCTCATACCGGGACCTAAATACTACAACTTAACCTAAACTTAGGCCTTAAACGTAATCTCCGTCGGCCCGAACACAAAACGGATTTAATAATACTACACCTGAACCTAAACCTAGGCCCTAAACTTAACCTCAGTCGGACCTAACCAGAACTTAGGTCCTCTGACACAACAATAACCTATGTTCTCATATGTAACCTCATGTCAGGACCTAAATACTACAACCTAACCTAAACTTAGGCCCTAAACATAACCTCAGTCTACCTTAACACAAAGCGGATTCTAGAATACTACACCTGAATCTAAACCTAGGCCCTAAACTTAACCTCAACCGGACCTAGCAAGAACTTACGTTCTCTGATATAACCATATCCTACTTTCTCTGATGTAACCTCATATCAGGACTTATATACTACAACTTAACCTAAACTCAGGCCCTAAACATAACCTTAGTCGGCCTTAACACAAAGCGGATTCAATAATACTACGCCTAAACCTGAACTTAGGCCCTAAACTTAACCTCAGTCGGACCTCAACCATAACCTACGCTCTCTTATATGACCTCATATCAGGACTTATTTAAAACTAAGCCTACACCTTAACTTAATTCTAAACTTAACCTCTCACTAGCCCTATGCTTATTGGAGCCTAATTCTCTCCCTCTGACTTTCCTTTTTTCTTAAAACCCATAAAGGTACCCCAACGGGAATGATTCACAGCTCTTGTGACAAGGCTTAACAAGCGTCGGCCCGCGCACTTTCCTCGGTTCCTCTGCTAACCATGCTTGGAGTAACTCCATGTTTTGGGGAGGACCGTTGTACTTTGACCAAAACCTAACCCGCCAGAGCCATCGGACCAAGCCTGTTGCAAAGACACATAGAATTCCCATTCACACACTTCCTTGATACTTATTCCTCTTTGTGGGGATTGAGTGGTCGAGGGGTGTTGTCTTTGGTGCCATTCTTGGCATCGGGGGATGGCCTGCCAACCCCGGTGACTCGTCCCCCCTTCACCTGTCCTCATCTTTCTTCCTTCTCCCCTCTCCCCACCCTAGACTCCTTTTAGGCTCCTCTTTTAGCCTTTTAAACGTACAAACCTCCTCCGTGCTTTCTCGGATACCATCTCCTCTTCCCACCCCTCCTCGACCCCCCACTCCTTGATCGGAGTTGGGGGGTTGAGTAGGTGTGTATACGGATGCCAATCCCGGCGCCGTGGGAGGCCTGCCCATTCTGGTGGTCCTCTCTTCACCTACCTTCCTCTCACTCTCCGTTTAAACATTAGACGCTTAACATTAGGATCTCTAATATAGCCATTACCTACGTTCTCTGATGTAACCTCATCTCAGGACCCTAATACCACACCTAAACCTAAACTCAGACCCTAAACATAACCTCAGTCGCCCTTAACACAAAGTGGTTATGTTCTCTGATACCCGAGAAACCCATCCATGCTGTCTGGAAAGTCTGGTCTGAGCTCACTGGTATGCCGTGGACAGCTTGGCTGCCGCGAAGAGGTTTCCTCTGCTAGCACCGGTTTTGAAAGTCAGACCGAAACAGACTTCACTTTCTCTGGTACACAACAAGCCCATTTATACTCAGAGTCTGGTCTGAGCTCACTGGTATGCCGTGGACAGCTTGGCTGCCGCGAAGAGGTTTCCTCTACTAGCACCGGTTTTGCTCACCTGATCTGAACAGATTAATCTGACCTAAACTTAACCTCAGTCGGACCTAACCAGACCTCACTGTCTCCGGTACACAACAAACCCATCTATGCTCAGAGTCTGATCCGAGCTCACTGGTATGCCGTGGACAGCTTGGCTGCCACGAAGAGGGTTCCTCTGCCAGCACCAGTGTTGCTCGCCTGATCTGAACAGAGCAGATTAATTTAACCTAAACTTAACCCCAGTTGGATCTAACCAGATCTCACATTCTCTGATATAACCATAACCTACGACCTTTAGAGTGAACGTACAAACCTCCTCCGTGCTTTCTCGGATACCATCTTCTCTTCCCACACCTCCCCGACCCTCCACTCCTTGACCGGGGTTGGGGGGTTGGGTAGGTGTGTATACGGATGCCAATCCCGGCGCCGTGGGAGGCCTGCCCATTCTGGTGGTCCTCTCCTCACCTACCTCCCTCTCACTCCTCCGTTTAAACATTAGACGCTTAACACAAAGCGGATTCAATAATACTACACCTGAACCTAAACCTAGGCCCTAAACTTAACCTCAGCCGGACCTAACCCTAACCCTAACCTCCTCCGTGCTTTCTCGGATACCATCTTCTCTTCCCACACCTCCCCGACCCTCCACTCCTTGACCGGGGTTGGGGGGTTGGGTAGGTGTGTATACGGATGCCAATCCCGGCGCCGTGGGAGGCCTGCCCATTCTGGTGGTCCTCTCCTCACCTACCTCCCTCTCACTTCTCCGTTTAAACATTAGACGCTTAACACAAAGCGGATTCAATAATACTACACCTGAACCTAAACCTAGGCCCTAAACTTAACCTCAGCCGGACCTAACCAGAACTTATGTTCTCTGATATAACCATTACCTACCTTCTCAGATGTAACCTCATATCAAGACCTAGATACTACAACTTAACCTAAACTTAGGCCCTAAACATAACCTCAGTTTACCTTAACACAAAGCGGATTCAATAATATTACACCTGAACCTAAACCTAGGCCCTAAACTTAACCTCAGCCAGACCTGACCAGAACTTACATTCTCTGATATAACCATAACCTACGTTCCCTGATGTAACCTCATATCAGGGCTTAAATACTACAACTTAACCTAAACCTAGGCCCTAAACATAGCCTCAGTCGATCTTAACACTAAGCGGATTCAATAATATTACACCTGAACCTAAACCTAGGCCCTAAACTTAACCTCAGCCGGACCTAACCAGAACTTACGTTCTCTAACATAACCATAACCTATGTTCTCTAATGTGACCTCATATCAGGACTTAAATACTACAAACTTAGGTCCTAAACATAACCTTAGTTGATCTTAACACAAGGCGGATACAATAATACTACACCTGAACCTAAACCTAGGCCCTAAACTTAACCCTAATTCTCAGATTAATCGATACATCACAAAGGTTCCAGACTCTGACGAGATCACTGATACCGAACCACAACGAGATACCGATCAGAATTGCGAAATAGAGACCAACACGACTTTTGTAGAATCAAAATGACGCGCTTATTTAATAACCGCCACCGGGGGGCGCTCTCAGACTATTAGATACCCCATAAGGATACCAGACCCCGACTAGATCACTGATACCAAACCACAATGTGATAACTGATACGGTCCCCGAAATAAAGTCCAACACAGCCTTTTTAGAATTAAAACGACGCACTCAGGGGAAAGCCACCACCAGGGGGCACCCTTGGACTAGTTAATACATCACATACGTACTAGACCCTGACTAGATGGTCAACGCCAAATTTGAGAGCGATACCTGTCACGGTTCTCGAGATATAGACATTTATGTGCTCGACGAATCAGAATCAAGTTAAGCCGCCGTAGGGGGCATCCTCAAATTAGTTGATACATCACATACGTACTAGACTCGGACTAGATTATCGACACCAAATTTCAGAGTGATACCTATCACGGTTCTCGAGATATTAACATTTATGTGCTCGACCAATCAGCATTTAGCTTTAAAAGTGAAAGTAGAAAGTTTCAACACAAAAACGCTTATATCTCCGCGACCGTAGGTGCTAGAGACTCACGGATTGTTGCGTTTTAAAGATCTCGATCCCCTCTACAAAACTGGATAGGTTTGGAATTTTTTGAATTATTTCTAAAAACAACCGTTTTCGTGAATCCTACCACAATCGGTCTAGTATAGGTGAGTTTTAACAGATAAGTGTTGGAGTTTAGAGACGAATTCTCAGGTGAGATCTCTTCCTACATGGGGAGTGTTTCAAACCAGGTTTCGTTGCCCTGTCAATCTCTAACCCCTGCACAAAAACCTCTCAGGTTTTAGCTCATAGCATAGGAGCCAGCGGTAGTAGAAGGCTGGGAGCGTGGTCAGTGTGTGCTGAAGGCGGTACGCCATCGAAGAGGTGACGCCTATACTGGCGCTACGCTACCCGCTATTGCTGGGGGTGATAGCTAGCTTAGGCGTTTAAGCCGAGGGGGGTCCTTGGGGGAGTGCGGCCCACAGCCGCACCCCCCGGGACTGCTCCTTGGTTTGGGCACGGTCTTGGGGTCTTCTGGTCGTCGGTAGGGGCGTTGGGGCTTGACCCCCTCGTTTCCTCCGCCGCCGCTGATCTCCTCGATCTCGCTCTGTCCTTCGGGAGATGGACGGAGTAGGCCCCTAACGAAGTAGGCGGGGGGATTCTACGGAGGGTCGGTGGTCTCTCCTGCGTCACCCCGGGCTCCTTAAGTGGAGTCTCTGGGAGGACCTGGGTTTCCACGACTCTTCCGTTTTCCTCCTACCTTCTTGGGCAAGACCGCTGGGTCCTGTGGCCTACGGGGTGGCGACAAGGGCTCGTCCCGGTCGTCTACTTCCGTTCGCTGCTTGTTCCCTCGGTCTCGCTCCGCTCTCCCTCCCACGAGAGGTTGACGGAGTAGGCCCCGTAAGTCGGCGGGACGTTTCTCGGGGGTGGTGGTCTCTCCTGCGTCACCCCGGGCTCCTTAAGTGGAGTTTCGGGAGGACCTGGGTTTCCACGACCTCTCCGGTCTCGTCCCGGCCTCCTTGGGCAAGGCCACTGGGTCTTCAGTATGGGCGTTGGTACCACGGGGCTCCTGTGGTCACCTCCGTTCGCTGTCGATCTTGTTGTCCTCACTCTGGCCTCCCCCCTCCCGGGGGCGAGATGGAGTAGGCCCCAAATGCAGGGAAACTGGGGGGGGACCCCATGGATGCGACGGAGTGCCGCCCTTCCGTTTTCCCTTAGGGGTCTATCGGTTGGCTTCCGGGCTCTGTAGACCGTCCCAGGTCCTCTCTTCGGTTTGGGCAGGGTTGTGGGGGCCTTGTTGGTCGGGGAGGCAGCGATTCATCGCGGCTGGCTCCGTCCATCAAGCGCTCTCGTGACTTCACTCGGGCTTGTCCTGAGTAGGCCCCTTTATCTTAGGTAACGCTTTACCCGGGGACTGGTAAACCACTGGCTTATGGTGGCAACAGAGGTCCCTGTACGGTTATAGCGTAAGTCGGCAGGGGGACGGTGAAACGGTGTAACTACCATATCTGTCCCCTGGGTCTGCCTAGATCCAGCTGATTTGGGCGTGGTGTTGAGGGTCTTCTGGTCGATGGGGAGGCAACGTTTCAACGTGGCTGGCTCCGTCTTCCAATTTTCTCTCGTCCACCGTATCCGCGACTCCTTTTTGGTGTCGACGGGTTGCCCCAAGACGTTTCCGATCCTTCAGATCCTAGCCGGGGCCCAGTCTCTGTCTTGTCTAGGACAGGTAGGTCGCCAACCTCCTGTGTCCCTTGGACTGTGCACTACAGGAAGGTGGTCTGGGGCGAAACAGACCTTAAATGGAGCCGAATCTTCTAATTGGCGATCAGCGCCGCTCACGCACCACAAACACTTTACACTACACGAAGACTAAAACACTACTGCAATGTTTAACAACCGCCTCGGATTAGACATTAGTCTTAGAACAATCCTTAGTCTTACAACCTTAGCTCTCAACCTAATACTTTTAACCCTTACAATCCTTATTGTTAGACTCAGTTAGCAATCTGACTTTTTAGACATTGCCCTCTCAACCTTAATCCTGCCACTGCGATTGGCCCCGAAAAAAATCCCTACCTCTTTAGAATTCCTTAGGCCCACTAACTTCAAAGAAAATCTACCATCCGCAACTGTGGTTGGTCTCTAGATAAACAGCCCCAGCCCCTTTTTAGCACAATTCCTTACCCTCTTACCTCCTTAAGACCCTTCCTGGCCCAATTCCCTTACCAATTATTTCTGAACTGAAGAGAAAGCTCCCAATTTACCTCGTCTAGCGCCCAACGACTTTAGCCGTACATAAATAATCACCCTTCTTCCCTTTCCCCTTAACTTTCAGCTCCTTCTCAGGAATTACACTCAATCTTAACTCTCAAACTCCAAACCCGAGACAAAACCCCAATTCTAATTAATAACAACAACTTCTCTAACAACAACAATAACAAACCATTGGATTTCAATTAAATGATCAAATACATAATTTAAACGGCAAGCGCTGACCATCCTTTCAACTCCAAACTCTCAACTGTGCTTCAAACCTAGATTCATGCTTCTTACTCCCCTTGGGAGTAATAGTTTAGCTCAATTGGACATGGGACACACGCCAGGGTTTGATCAACCCATGGCGGAGCCGCCTCAGAGGAGGGTGTCTAGTGATTAAAGGCCTGAAACACCCGTTGATCCTGAGGTACACTACTGATGATGTGTCCTAAAATTCCTTCTATGGATCGGAAGGCCCTCGCCTGTGATTCTGTGGAAATAGGACTCTGTTTTATAAACCACATCCTTGTGTAACCAATAGCACTCTCAACAAAACTCATGTTCTCTGATATAACCATAACCTATTTTCTCTGATATAACCTCATTTCAGGACCTAAATACTACAACTGAACCTAAACTTAGGCCCTAAACATAACCTCAGTCGACCTTAACACAAAGTGGACTCTATAATACTACACCTGAACCTAAACCTAGGCCCTAAACTTAACCTCAGCCGGACCTAACCAAAACTTACTTTCTCTGATATGACCATGACCTACGTTCTTCGATGTAACCTTATATTAGGACCTAAATACTACAACTTAACCTAAACTTAAGCCCTAAACATAACCTCAGTGGACCTTAACACAAAGCGGATTCAATAATACTACACCTGAACCTAAACCTAAACCCTAAACTTAACCTCAGCTGGACTTAACCAGAACTTACATTCTCTTATATAACCATATCCTACTTTCTCTGATGTAACCTCATATCAGGACTTATATACTACAACTTAACCTAAACTTAGGCCCTAAACATAACCCCAGTCGGCCTTAACACAAAGCGGATTCAATAATACTACACCTGAACCTAAACCTAGGCCCTAAATTTAACCTCAGTCGGACCTAACCGGAACTTACGTTCTCGGATATAACCATGACCTACGTTCTCTGATGTAACCTCATACCGGGACCTAAATACTACAACTTAACCTAAACTTAGGCCTTAAACGTAATCTCCGTCGGCCCGAACACAAAACGGATTTAATAATACTACACCTGAACCTAAACCTAGGCCCTAAACTTAACCTCAGTCGGACCTAACCAGAACTTAGGTCCTCTGACACAACAATAACCTATGTTCTCATATGTAACCTCATGTCAGGACCTAAATACTACAACCTAACCTAAACTTAGGCCCTAAACATAACCTCAGTCTACCTTAACACAAAGCGGATTCTAGAATACTACACCTGAATCTAAACCTAGGCCCTAAACTTAACCTCAACCGGACCTAGCAAGAACTTACGTTCTCTGATATAACCATATCCTACTTTCTCTGATGTAACCTCATATCAGGACTTATATACTACAACTTAACCTAAACTCAGGCCCTAAACATAACCTTAGTCGGCCTTAACACAAAGCGGATTCAATAATACTACGCCTAAACCTGAACTTAGGCCCTAAACTTAACCTCAGTCGGACCTCAACCATAACCTACGCTCTCTTATATGACCTCATATCAGGACTTATTTAAAACTAAGCCTACACCTTAACTTAATTCTAAACTTAACCTCTCACTAGCCCTATGCTTATTGGAGCCTAATTCTCTCCCTCTGACTTTCCTTTTTTCTTAAAACCCATAAAGGTACCCCAACGGGAATGATTCACAGCTCTTGTGACAAGGCTTAACAAGCGTCGGCCCGCGCACTTTCCTCGGTTCCTCTGCTAACCATGCTTGGAGTAACTCCATGTTTTGGGGAGGACCGTTGTACTTTGACCAAAACCTAACCCTAACCCTAACCCTAACCCTAACCCTAACCCTAACCCCTAACCCTAACCCTAACCCTAACCCTAACCCTAACCCTAACCCTACCCCTAACCCTACACTTTCATTTTCCCATTCATGGTTCCAAACCCTAGTACCTTTGTGTTGTATGCGCTTGGTTTCAAGCTTCTAAGACCTTCCAATTTCAAGCTATGAAGGAAAAGTGAAGACACGTTTACTTTTCATATTTCATGACAGTTGGCTGAGACGGCCAAAACATGCGCTCGTGGAAACTTTTTTCAAAATCCACTTTGGGCTTGTAAGATGTTGTAAAGTGACTTTCTGTCACAATGCAGTACATGCACCTCAACACCCAACTTCATGAACACCACATCAGAGTGAATGATGCGACTGAACCGCGTGCGCTGGAGCCACCAGTGAGCGGCCAGTAGCTCATTGAGGCCCTTTGTGTTGTATGCGCTTGGTTTCAAGCTTCTAAGACCTTCCAATTTCAAGCTATGAAGGACAAGTGAAGACACGTTTACTTTTCATATTTCATGACAGTTGGCTGAGACGGCCAAAACATGCGCTCGTGGAAACTTTTTTCAAAATCCACTTTGGGCTTGTAAGATGTTGTAAAGTGACTTTCTGTCACAATGCAGTACATGCACCTCAACACCCAACTTCATGAACACCACATCAGAGTGAATGATGCGACTGAACCGCGTGCGCTGGAGCCACCAGTGAGCGGCCAGTAGCTCATTGAGGCCCTTTGTGTTGTATGCGCTTGGTTTCAAGCTTCTAAGACCTTCCAATTTCAAGCTATGAAGGACAAGTGAAGACACGTTTACTTTTCATATTTCATGACAGTTGGCTGAGACGGCCAAAACATGCGCTCGTGGAAACTTTTTTCAAAATCCACTTTGGGCTTGTAAGATGTTGTAAAGTGACTTTCTGTCACAATGCAGTACATGCACCTCAACACCCAACTTCATGAACACCACATCAGAGTGAATGATGCGACTGGACCGCGTGCGCTGGAGCCACCAGTGAGCGGCCAGTAGCTCATTGAGGCCCTTTGTGTTGTATGCGCTTGGTTTCAAGCTTCTAAGACCTTCCAATTTCAAGCTATGAAGGACAAGTGAAGACACGTTTACTTTTCATATTTCATGACAGTTGGCTGAGACGGCCAAAACATGCGCTCGTGGAAACTTTTTTCAAAATCCACTTCGGGCTTGTAAGATGTTGTAAAGTGACTTTCTGTCACAATGCAGTACATGCACCTCAACACCCAACTTCATGAACACCACATCAGAGTGAATGATGCGACTGAACCGCGTGCGCTGGAGCCACCAGTGAGCGGCCAGTAGCTCATTGATGCCCTTTGTGTTGTATGCGCTTGGTTTCAAGCTTCTAAGACCTTCCAATTTCAAGCTATGAAGGAAAAGGGAAGACGCGTTTACTTTTCATATTTCATGACAGTTGGCTGAGACGGCCAAAACATGCACTCGTGGAAACTTTTTTCAAAATCCACTTTGGGCTTGTAAGATGTTGTAAAGTGACTTTCTGTCACAATGCAGTACATGCACCTCAACACCCAACTTCATGAACACCACATCAGAGTGAATGATGCGACTGAACCGCGTGCGCTGGAGCCACCAGTGAGCCGCCAGTAGCTCATTGAGGCCCCTTGTGTTGTATGCGCTTGGTTTCAAGCTTCTAAGACCTTCCAATTTCAAGCTATGAAGGACAAGTGAAGACGCGTTTACTTTTCATATTTCATGACAGTTGGCTGAGACGGCCAAAACATGCACTCTTGGAAACTTTTTTCAAAATCCACTTTGGGCTTGTAAGATGTTGTAAAGTGACTTTCTGTCACAATGCAGTACATGCACCTCAACACCCAACTTCATGAACACCACATCAGAGTGAATGATGCGACTGGACCGCGTGCGCTGGAGCCACCAGTGAGCGGCCAGTAGCTCATTGATGCCCTTTGTGTTGTATGCGCTTGGTTTCAAGCTTCTAAGACCTTCCAATTTCAAGCTATGAAGGAAAAGGGAAGACGCGTTTACTTTTCATATTTCATGACAGTTGGCTGAGACGGCCAAAACATGCGCTCGTGGAAACTTTTTTCAAAATCCACTTTGGGCTTGTAAGATGTTGTAAAGTGACTTTCTGTCACAATGCAGTACATGCACCTCAACACCCAACTTCATGAACACCACATCAGAGTGAATGATGCGACTGAACCGCGTGCGCTGGAGCCACCAGTGAGCGGCCAGTAGCTCATTGAGGCCCTTTGTGTTGTATGCGCTTGGTTTCAAGCTTCTAAGACCTTCCAATTTCAAGCTATGAAGGACAAGTGAAGACACGTTTACTTTTCATATTTCATGACAGTTGGCTGAGACGGCCAAAACATGCGCTCGTGGAAACTTTTTTCAAAATCCACTTTGGGCTTGTAAGATGTTGTAAAGTGACTTTCTGTCACAATGCAGTACATGCACCTCAACACCCAACTTCATGAACACCACATCAGAGTGAATGATGCGACTGGACCGCGTGCGCTGGAGCCACCAGTGAGCGGCCAGTAGCTCATTGAGGCCCTTTGTGTTGTATGCGCTTGGTTTCAAGCTTCTAAGACCTTCCAATTTCAAGCTATGAAGGACAAGTGAAGACACGTTTACTTTTCATATTTCATGACAGTTGGCTGAGACGGCCAAAACATGCGCTCGTGGAAACTTTTTTCAAAATCCACTTCGGGCTTGTAAGATGTTGTAAAGTGACTTTCTGTCACAATGCAGTACATGCACCTCAACACCCAACTTCATGAACACCACATCAGAGTGAATGATGCGACTGAACCGCGTGCGCTGGAGCCACCAGTGAGCGGCCAGTAGCTCATTGATGCCCTTTGTGTTGTATGCGCTTGGTTTCAAGCTTCTAAGACCTTCCAATTTCAAGCTATGAAGGAAAAGGGAAGACGCGTTTACTTTTCATATTTCATGACAGTTGGCTGAGACGGCCAAAACATGCGCTCGTGGAAACTTTTTTCAAAATCCACTTTGGGCTTGTAAGATGTTGTAAAGTGACTTTCTGTCACAATGCAGTACATGCACCTCAACACCCAACTTCATGAACACCACATCAGAGTGAATGATGCGACTGGACCGCGTGCGCTGGAGCCACCAGTGAGCGGCCAGTAGCTCATTGAGGCCCCTTGTGTTGTATGCGCTTGGTTTCAAGCTTCTAAGACCTTCCAATTTCAAGCTATGAAGGAAAAGTGAAGACACGTTTACTTTTCATATTTCATGAAAGTTGGCTGAGACGGCCAAAACATGCGCTCGTGGAAACTTTTTTCAAAATCCACTTTGGGCTTGTAAGATGTTGTAAAGTGACTTTCTGTCACAATGCAGTACATGCACCTCAACACCCAACTTCATGAACACCACATCAGAGTGAATGATGCGACTGAACCGCGTGCGCTGGAGCCACCAGTGAGCCGCCAGTAGCTCAATGAGGCCCCTTGTGTTGTATGCGCTTGGTTTCAAGCTTCTAAGACCTTCCAATTTCAAGCTATGAAGGAAAAGTGAAGACGCGTTTACTTTTCATATTTCATGACAGTTGGCTGAGACGGCCAAAACATGCACTCGTGGAAACTTTTTTCAAAATCCACTTTGGGCTTGTAAGATGTTGTAAAGTGACTTTCTGTCACAATGCAGTACATGCACCTCAACACCCAACTTCATGAACACCACATCAGAGTGAATGATGCGACTGAACCGCGTGCGCTGGAGCCACCAGTGAGCCGCCAGTAGCTCATTGAGGCCCCTTGTGTTGTATGCGCTTGGTTTCAAGCTTCTAAGACCTTCCAATTTCAAGCTATGAAGGAAAAGTGAAGACGCGTTTACTTTTCATATTTCATGACAGTTGGCTGAGACGGCCAAAACATGCACTCGTGGAAACTTTTTTCAAAATCCACTTTGGGCTTGTAAGATGTTGTAAAGTGACTTTCTGTCACAATGCAGTACATGCACCTCAACACCCAACTTCATGAACACCACATCAGAGTGAATGATGCGACTGAACCGCGTGCGCTGGAGCCACCAGTGAGCCGCCAGTAGCTCATTGAGGCCCCTTGTGTTGTATGCGCTTGGTTTCAAGCTTCTAAGACCTTCCAATTTCAAGCTATGAAGGAAAAGTGAAGACGCGTTTACTTTTCATATTTCATGACAGTTGGCTGAGACGGCCAAAACATGCACTCTTGGAAACTTTTTTCAAAATCCACTTTGGGCTTGTAAGATGTTGTAAAGTGACTTTCTGTCACAATGCAGTACATGCACCTCAACACCCAACTTCATGAACACCACATCAGAGTGAATGATGCGACTGGACCGCGTGCGCTGGAGCCACCAGTGAGCGGCCAGTAGCTCATTGATGCCCTTTGTGTTGTATGCGCTTGGTTTCAAGCTTCTAAGACCTTCCAATTTCAAGCTATGAAGGAAAAGGGAAGACGCGTTTACTTTTCATATTTCATGACAGTTGGCTGAGACGGCCAAAACATGCGCTCGTGGAAACTTTTTTCAAAATCCACTTTGGGCTTGTAAGATGTTGTAAAGTGACTTTCTGTCACAATGCAGTACATGCACCTCAACACCCAACTTCATGAACACCACATCAGAGTGAATGATGCGACTGAACCGCGTGCGCTGGAGCCACCAGTGAGCGGCCAGTAGCTCATTGAGGCCCTTTGTGTTGTATGCGCTTGGTTTCAAGCTTCTAAGACCTTCCAATTTCAAGCTATGAAGGACAAGTGAAGACACGTTTACTTTTCATATTTCATGACAGTTGGCTGAGACGGCCAAAACATGCGCTCGTGGAAACTTTTTTCAAAATCCACTTTGGGCTTGTAAGATGTTGTAAAGTGACTTTCTGTCACAATGCAGTACATGCACCTCAACACCCAACTTCATGAACACCACATCAGAGTGAATGATGCGACTGGACCGCGTGCGCTGGAGCCACCAGTGAGCGGCCAGTAGCTCATTGAGGCCCTTTGTGTTGTATGCGCTTGGTTTCAAGCTTCTAAGACCTTCCAATTTCAAGCTATGAAGGACAAGTGAAGACACGTTTACTTTTCATATTTCATGACAGTTGGCTGAGACGGCCAAAACATGCGCTCGTGGAAACTTTTTTCAAAATCCACTTTGGGCTTGTAAGATGTTGTAAAGTGACTTTCTGTCACAATGCAGTACATGCACCTCAACACCCAACTTCATGAACACCACATCAGAGTGAATGATGCGACTGAACCGCGTGCGCTGGAGCCACCAGTGAGCGGCCAGTAGCTCAATGAGGCCCCTTGTGTTGTATGCGCTTGGTTTCAAGCTTCTAAGACCTTCCAATTTCAAGCTATGAAGGAAAAGTGAAGACGCGTTTACTTTTCATATTTCATGACAGTTGGCTGAGACGGCCAAAACATGCACTCGTGGAAACTTTTTTCAAAATCCACTTTGGGCTTGTAAGATGTTGTAAAGTGACTTTCTGTCACAATGCAGTACATGCACCTCAACACCCAACTTCATGAACACCACATCAGAGTGAATGATGCGACTGAACCGCGTGCGCTGGAGCCACCAGTGAGCGGCCAGTAGCTCATTGAGGCCCCTTGTGTTGTATGCGCTTGGTTTCAAGCTTCTAAGACCTTCCAATTTCAAGCTATGAAGGAAAAGTGAAGACGCGTTTACTTTTCATATTTCATGACAGTTGGCTGAGACGGCCAAAACATGCACTCGTGGAAACTTTTTTCAAAATCCACTTTGGGCTTGTAAGATGTTGTAAAGTGACTTTCTGTCACAATGCAGTACATGCACCTCAACACCCAACTTCATGAACACCACATCAGAGTGAATGATGCGACTGAACCGCGTGCGCTGGAGCCACCAGTGAGCGGCCAGTAGCTCATTGATGCCCCTTGTGTTGTATGCGCTTGGTTTCAAGCTTCTAAGACCTTCCAATTTCAAGCTATGAAGGAAAAGTGAAGACGCGTTTACTTTTCATATTTCATGACAGTTGGCTGAGACGGCCAAAACATGCACTCGTGGAAACTTTTTTCAAAATCCACTTTGGGCTTGTAAGATGTTGTAAAGTGACTTTCTGTCACAATGCAGTACATGCACCTCAACACCCAACTTCATGAACACCACATCAGAGTGAATGATGCGACTGAACCACGTGCGCTGGAGCCACCAGTGAGCGGCCAGTAGCTCATTGAGGCCCCTTGTGTTGTATGCGCTTGGTTTCAAGCTTCTAAGACCTTCCAATTTCAAGCTATGAAGGAAAAGTGAAGACGCGTTTACTTTTCATATTTCATGACAGTTGGCTGAGACGGCCAAAACATGCGCTCGTGGAAACTTTTTTCAAAATCCACTTTGGGCTTGTAAGATGTTGTAAAGTGACTTTCTGTCACAATGCAGTACATGCACCTCAACACCCAACTTCATGAACACCACATCAGAGTGAATGATGCGACTGGACCGCGTGCGCTGGAGCCACCAGTGAGCGGCCAGTAGCTCATTGAGGCCCTTTGTGTTGTATGCGCTTGGTTTCAAGCTTCTAAGACCTTCCAATTTCAAGCTATGAAGGAAAAGTGAAGACACGTTTACTTTTCATATTTCATGAAAGTTGGCTGAGACGGCCAAAACATGCGCTCGTGGAAACTTTTTTCAAAATCCACTTTGGGCTTGTAAGATGTTGTAAAGTGACTTTCTGTCACAATGCAGTACATGCACCTCAACACCCAACTTCATGAACACCACATTAGAGTGAATGATGCGACTGAACCGCGTGCGCTGGAGCCACCAGTGAGCCGCCAGTAGCTCAATGAGGCCCCTTGTGTTGTATGCGCTTGGTTTCAAGCTTCTAAGACCTTCCAATTTCAAGCTATGAAGGAAAAGTGAAGACGCGTTTACTTTTCATATTTCATGACAGTTGGCTGAGACGGCCAAAACATGCACTCGTGGAAACTTTTTTCAAAATCCACTTTGGGCTTGTAAGATGTTGTAAAGTGACTTTCTGTCACAATGCAGTACATGCACCTCAACACCCAACTTCATGAACACCACATCAGAGTGAATGATGCGACTGAACCGCGTGCGCTGGAGCCACCAGTGAGCCGCCAGTAGCTCATTGAGGCCCCTTGTGTTGTATGCGCTTGGTTTCAAGCTTCTAAGACCTTCCAATTTCAAGCTATGAAGGAAAAGTGAAGACGCGTTTACTTTTCATATTTCATGACAGTTGGCTGAGACGGCCAAAACATGCACTCGTGGAAACTTTTTTCAAAATCCACTTTGGGCTTGTAAGATGTTGTAAAGTGACTTTCTGTCACAATGCAGTACATGCACCTCAACACCCAACTTCATGAACACCACATCAGAGAGAATGATGCGACTGAACCGCGTGCGCTGGAGCCACCAGTGAGCCGCCAGTAGCTCATTGAGGCCCCTTGTGTTGTATGCGCTTGGTTTCAAGCTTCTAAGACCTTCCAATTTCAAGCTATGAAGGAAAAGTGAAGACGCGTTTACTTTTCATATTTCATGACAGTTGGCTGAGACGGCCAAAACATGCACTCTTGGAAACTTTTTTCAAAATCCACTTTGGGCTTGTAAGATGTTGTAAAGTGACTTTCTGTCACAATGCAGTACATGCACCTCAACACCCAACTTCATGAACACCACATCAGAGTGAATGATGCGACTGGACCGCGTGCGCTGGAGCCACCAGTGAGCGGCCAGTAGCTCATTGATGCCCTTTGTGTTGTATGCGCTTGGTTTCAAGCTTCTAAGACCTTCCAATTTCAAGCTATGAAGGAAAAGGGAAGACGCGTTTACTTTTCATATTTCATGACAGTTGGCTGAGACGGCCAAAACATGCGCTCGTGGAAACTTTTTTCAAAATCCACTTTGGGCTTGTAAGATGTTGTAAAGTGACTTTCTGTCACAATGCAGTACATGCACCTCAACACCCAACTTCATGAACACCACATCAGAGTGAATGATGCGACTGAACCGCGTGCGCTGGAGCCACCAGTGAGCGGCCAGTAGCTCATTGAGGCCCTTTGTGTTGTATGCGCTTGGTTTCAAGCTTCTAAGACCTTCCAATTTCAAGCTATGAAGGACAAGTGAAGACACGTTTACTTTTCATATTTCATGACAGTTGGCTGAGACGGCCAAAACATGCGCTCGTGGAAACTTTTTTCAAAATCCACTTTGGGCTTGTAAGATGTTGTAAAGTGACTTTCTGTCACAATGCAGTACATGCACCTCAACACCCAACTTCATGAACACCACATCAGAGTGAATGATGCGACTGGACCGCGTGCGCTGGAGCCACCAGTGAGCGGCCAGTAGCTCATTGAGGCCCTTTGTGTTGTATGCGCTTGGTTTCAAGCTTCTAAGACCTTCCAATTTCAAGCTATGAAGGACAAGTGAAGACACGTTTACTTTTCATATTTCATGACAGTTGGCTGAGACGGCCAAAACATGCGCTCGTGGAAACTTTTTTCAAAATCCACTTTGGGCTTGTAAGATGTTGTAAAGTGACTTTCTGTCACAATGCAGTACATGCACCTCAACACCCAACTTCATGAACACCACATCAGAGTGAATGATGCGACTGAACCGCGTGCGCTGGAGCCACCAGTGAGCCGCCAGTAGCTCAATGAGGCCCCTTGTGTTGTATGCGCTTGGTTTCAAGCTTCTAAGACCTTCCAATTTCAAGCTATGAAGGAAAAGTGAAGACGCGTTTACTTTTCATATTTCATGACAGTTGGCTGAGACGGCCAAAACATGCACTCGTGGAAACTTTTTTCAAAATCCACTTTGGGCTTGTAAGATGTTGTAAAGTGACTTTCTGTCACAATGCAGTACATGCACCTCAACACCCAACTTCATGAACACCACATCAGAGTGAATGATGCGACTGAACCGCGTGCGCTGGAGCCACCAGTGAGCGGCCAGTAGCTCATTGAGGCCCCTTGTGTTGTATGCGCTTGGTTTCAAGCTTCTAAGACCTTCCAATTTCAAGCTATGAAGGAAAAGTGAAGACGCGTTTACTTTTCATATTTCATGACAGTTGGCTGAGACGGCCAAAACATGCACTCGTGGAAACTTTTTTCAAAATCCACTTTGGGCTTGTAAGATGTTGTAAAGTGACTTTCTGTCACAATGCAGTACATGCACCTCAACACCCAACTTCATGAACACCACATCAGAGTGAATGATGCGACTGAACCGCGTGCGCTGGAGCCACCAGTGAGCGGCCAGTAGCTCATTGATGCCCCTTGTGTTGTATGCGCTTGGTTTCAAGCTTCTAAGACCTTCCAATTTCAAGCTATGAAGGAAAAGTGAAGACGCGTTTACTTTTCATATTTCATGACAGTTGGCTGAGACGGCCAAAACATGCACTCGTGGAAACTTTTTTCAAAATCCACTTTGGGCTTGTAAGATGTTGTAAAGTGACTTTCTGTCACAATGCAGTACATGCACCTCAACACCCAACTTCATGAACACCACATCAGAGTGAATGATGCGACTGAACCACGTGCGCTGGAGCCACCAGTGAGCGGCCAGTAGCTCATTGAGGCCCCTTGTGTTGTATGCGCTTGGTTTCAAGCTTCTAAGACCTTCCAATTTCAAGCTATGAAGGAAAAGTGAAGACGCGTTTACTTTTCATATTTCATGACAGTTGGCTGAGACGGCCAAAACATGCACTCGTGGAAACTTTTTTCAAAATCCACTTTGGGCTTGTAAGATGTTGTAAAGTGACTTTCTGTCACAATGCAGTACATGCACCTCAACACCCAACTTCATGAACACCACATCAGAGTGAATGATGCGACTGAACCGCGTGCGCTGGAGCCACCAGTGAGCGGCCAGTAGCTCATTGAGGCCCCTTGTGTTGTATGCGCTTGGTTTCAAGCTTCTAAGACCTTCCAATTTCAAGCTATGAAGGAAAAGTGAAGACGCGTTTACTTTTCATATTTCATGACAGTTGGCTGAGACGGCCAAAACATGCACTCGTGGAAACTTTTTTCAAAATCCACTTTGGGCTTGTAAGATGTTGTAAAGTGACTTTCTGTCACAATGCAGTACATGCACCTCAACACCCAACTTCATGAACACCACATCAGAGTGAATGATGCGACTGAACCGCGTGCGCTGGAGCCACCAGTGAGCCGCCAGTAGCTCATTGAGGCCCCTTGTGTTGTATGCGCTTGGTTTCAAGCTTCTAAGACCTTCCAATTTCAAGCTATGAAGGAAAAGTGAAGACGCGTTTACTTTTCATATTTCATGACAGTTGGCTGAGACGGCCAAAACATGCACTCGTGGAAACTTTTTTCAAAATCCACTTTGGGCTTGTAAGATGTTGTAAAGTGACTTTCTGTCACAATGCAGTACATGCACCTCAACACCCAACTTCATGAACACCACATCAGAGTGAATGATGCGACTGAACCACGTGCGCTGGAGCCACCAGTGAGCGGCCAGTAGCTCATTGAGGCCCCTTGTGTTGTATGCGCTTGGTTTCAAGCTTCTAAGACCTTCCAATTTCAAGCTATGAAGGAAAAGTGAAGACGCGTTTACTTTTCATATTTCATGACAGTTGGCTGAGACGGCCAAAACATGCACTCGTGGAAACTTTTTTCAAAATCCACTTTGGGCTTGTAAGATGTTGTAAAGTGACTTTCTGTCACAATGCAGTACATGCACCTCAACACCCAACTTCATGAACACCACATCAGAGTGAATGATGCGACTGAACCGCGTGCGCTGGAGCCACCAGTGAGCGGCCAGTAGCTCATTGAGGCCCCTTGTGTTGTATGCGCTTGGTTTCAAGCTTCTAAGACCTTCCAATTTCAAGCTATGAAGGAAAAGTGAAGACACGTTTACTTTTCATATTTCATGACAGTTGGCTGAGACGGCCAAAACATGCACTCGTGGAAACTTTTTTCAAAATCCACTTTGGGCTTGTAAGATGTTGTAAAGTGACTTTCTGTCACAATGCAGTACATGCACCTCAACACCCAACTTCATGAACACCACATCAGAGTGAATGATGCGACTGAACCGCGTGCGCTGGAGCCACCAGTGAGCCGCCAGTAGCTCATTGAGGCCCCTTGTGTTGTATGCGCTTGGTTTCAAGCTTCTAAGACCTTCCAATTTCAAGCTATGAAGGAAAAGTGAAGACGCGTTTACTTTTCATATTTCATGACAGTTGGCTGAGACGGCCAAAACATGCACTCGTGGAAACTTTTTTCAAAATCCACTTTGGGCTTGTAAGATGTTGTAAAGTGACTTTCTGTCACAATGCAGTACATGCACCTCAACACCCAACTTCATGAACACCACATCAGAGTGAATGATGCGACTGAACCGCGTGCGCTGGAGCCACCAGTGAGCGGCCAGTAGCTCATTGAGGCCCCTTGTGTTGTATGCGCTTGGTTTCAAGCTTCTAAGACCTTCCAATTTCAAGCTATGAAGGAAAAGTGAAGACGCGTTTACTTTTCATATTTCATGACAGTTGGCTGAGACGGCCAAAACATGCACTCGTGGAAACTTTTTTCAAAATCCACTTTGGGCTTGTAAGATGTTGTAAAGTGACTTTCTGTCACAATGCAGTACATGCACCTCAACACCCAACTTCATGAACACCACATCAGAGTGAATGATGCGACTGAACCACGTGCACTGGAGCCACCAGTGAGCGGCCAGTAGCTCATTGAGGCCCCTTGTGTTGTATGCGCTTGGTTTCAAGCTTCTAAGACCTTCCAATTTCAAGCTATGAAGGAAAAGTGAAGACGCGTTTACTTTTCATATTTCATGACAGTTGGCTGAGACGGCCAAAACATGCACTCGTGGAAACTTTTTTCAAAATCCACTTTGGGCTTGTAAGATGTTGTAAAGTGACTTTCTGTCACAATGCAGTACATGCACCTCAACACCCAACTTCATGAACACCACATCAGAGTGAATGATGCGACTGAACCGCGTGCGCTGGAGCCACCAGTGAGCGGCCAGTAGCTCATTGAGGCCCCTTGTGTTGTATGCGCTTGGTTTCAAGCTTCTAAGACCTTCCAATTTCAAGCTATGAAGGAAAAGTGAAGACGCGTTTACTTTTCATATTTCATGACTGTTGGCTGAGACGGCCAAAACATGCACTCGTGGAAACTTTTTTCAAAATCCACTTTGGGCTTGTAAGATGTTGTAAAGTGACTTTCTGTCACAATGCAGTACATGCACCTCAACACCCAACTTCATGAACACCACATCAGAGTGAATGATGCGACTGAACCGCGTGCGCTGGAGCCACCAGTGAGCGGCCAGTAGCTCATTGAGGCCCCTTGTGTTGTATGCGCTTGGTTTCAAGCTTCTAAGACCTTCCAATTTCAAGCTATGAAGGAAAAGTGAAGACGCGTTTACTTTTCATATTTCATGACTGTTGGCTGAGACGGCCAAAACATGCACTCGTGGAAACTTTTTTCAAAATCCACTTTGGGCTTGTAAGATGTTGTAAAGTGACTTTCTGTCACAATGCAGTACATGCACCTCAACACCCAACTTCATGAACACCACATCAGAGTGAATGATGCGACTGAACCGCGTGCGCTGGAGCCACCAGTGAGCCGCCAGTAGCTCATTGAGGCCCCTTGTGTTGTATGCGCTTGGTTTCAAGCTTCTAAGACCTTCCAATTTCAAGCTATGAAGGAAAAGTGAAGACGCGTTTACTTTTCATATTTCATGACAGTTGGCTGAGACGGCCAAAACATGCACTCGTGGAAACTTTTTTCAAAATCCACTTTGGGCTTGTAAGATGTTGTAAAGTGACTTTCTGTCACAATGCAGTACATGCACCTCAACACCCAACTTCATGAACACCACATCAGAGTGAATGATGCGACTGAACCACGTGCGCTGGAGCCACCAGTGAGCGGCCAGTAGCTCATTGAGGCCCCTTGTGTTGTATGCGCTTGGTTTCAAGCTTCTAAGACCTTCCAATTTCAAGCTATGAAGGAAAAGTGAAGACGCGTTTACTTTTCATATTTCATGACAGTTGGCTGAGACGGCCAAAACATGCACTCGTGGAAACTTTTTTCAAAATCCACTTTGGGCTTGTAAGATGTTGTAAAGTGACTTTCTGTCACAATGCAGTACATGCACCTCAACACCCAACTTCATGAACACCACATCAGAGTGAATGATGCGACTGAACCGCGTGCGCTGGAGCCACCAGTGAGCGGCCAGTAGCTCATTGAGGCCCCTTGTGTTGTATGCGCTTGGTTTCAAGCTTCTAAGACCTTCCAATTTCAAGCTATGAAGGAAAAGTGAAGACACGTTTACTTTTCATATTTCATGACAGTTGGCTGAGACGGCCAAAACATGCACTCGTGGAAACTTTTTTCAAAATCCACTTTGGGCTTGTAAGATGTTGTAAAGTGACTTTCTGTCACAATGCAGTACATGCACCTCAACACCCAACTTCATGAACACCACATCAGAGTGAATGATGCGACTGAACCGCGTGCGCTGGAGCCACCAGTGAGCCGCCAGTAGCTCATTGAGGCCCCTTGTGTTGTATGCGCTTGGTTTCAAGCTTCTAAGACCTTCCAATTTCAAGCTATGAAGGAAAAGTGAAGACGCGTTTACTTTTCATATTTCATGACAGTTGGCTGAGACGGCCAAAACATGCACTCGTGGAAACTTTTTTCAAAATCCACTTTGGGCTTGTAAGATGTTGTAAAGTGACTTTCTGTCACAATGCAGTACATGCACCTCAACACCCAACTTCATGAACACCACATCAGAGTGAATGATGCGACTGAACCGCGTGCGCTGGAGCCACCAGTGAGCGGCCAGTAGCTCATTGAGGCCCCTTGTGTTGTATGCGCTTGGTTTCAAGCTTCTAAGACCTTCCAATTTCAAGCTATGAAGGAAAAGTGAAGACGCGTTTACTTTTCATATTTCATGACAGTTGGCTGAGACGGCCAAAACATGCACTCGTGGAAACTTTTTTCAAAATCCACTTTGGGCTTGTAAGATGTTGTAAAGTGACTTTCTGTCACAATGCAGTACATGCACCTCAACACCCAACTTCATGAACACCACATCAGAGTGAATGATGCGACTGAACCACGTGCACTGGAGCCACCAGTGAGCGGCCAGTAGCTCATTGAGGCCCCTTGTGTTGTATGCGCTTGGTTTCAAGCTTCTAAGACCTTCCAATTTCAAGCTATGAAGGAAAAGTGAAGACGCGTTTACTTTTCATATTTCATGACAGTTGGCTGAGACGGCCAAAACATGCACTCGTGGAAACTTTTTTCAAAATCCACTTTGGGCTTGTAAGATGTTGTAAAGTGACTTTCTGTCACAATGCAGTACATGCACCTCAACACCCAACTTCATGAACACCACATCAGAGTGAATGATGCGACTGAACCGCGTGCGCTGGAGCCACCAGTGAGCGGCCAGTAGCTCATTGAGGCCCCTTGTGTTGTATGCGCTTGGTTTCAAGCTTCTAAGACCTTCCAATTTCAAGCTATGAAGGAAAAGTGAAGACGCGTTTACTTTTCATATTTCATGACTGTTGGCTGAGACGGCCAAAACATGCACTCGTGGAAACTTTTTTCAAAATCCACTTTGGGCTTGTAAGATGTTGTAAAGTGACTTTCTGTCACAATGCAGTACATGCACCTCAACACCCAACTTCATGAACACCACATCAGAGTGAATGATGCGACTGAACCGCGTGCGCTGGAGCCACCAGTGAGCGGCCAGTAGCTCATTGAGGCCCCTTGTGTTGTATGCGCTTGGTTTCAAGCTTCTAAGACCTTCCAATTTCAAGCTATGAAGGAAAAGTGAAGACGCGTTTACTTTTCATATTTCATGACTGTTGGCTGAGACGGCCAAAACATGCACTCGTGGAAACTTTTTTCAAAATCCACTTTGGGCTTGTAAGATGTTGTAAAGTGACTTTCTGTCACAATGCAGTACATGCACCTCAACACCCAACTTCATGAACACCACATCAGAGTGAATGATGCGACTGAACCGCGTGCGCTGGAGCCACCAGTGAGCGGCCAGTAGCTCATTGATGCCCCTTGTGTTGTATGCGCTTGGTTTCAAGCTTCTAAGACCTTCCAATTTCAAGCTATGAAGGAAAAGTGAAGACGCGTTTACTTTTCATATTTCATGACAGTTGGCTGAGACGGCCAAAACATGCACTCGTGGAAACTTTTTTCAAAATCCACTTTGGGCTTGTAAGATGTTGTAAAGTGACTTTCTGTCACAATGCAGTACATGCACCTCAACACCCAACTTCATGAACACCACATCAGAGTGAATGATGCGACTGAACCGCGTGCGCTGGAGCCACCAGTGAGCGGCCAGTAGCTCATTGAGGCCCCTTGTGTTGTATGCGCTTGGTTTCAAGCTTCTAAGACCTTCCAATTTCAAGCTATGAAGGAAAAGTGAAGACGCGTTTACTTTTCATATTTCATGACAGTTGGCTGAGACGGCCAAAACATGCACTCGTGGAAACTTTTTTCAAAATCCACTTTGGGCTTGTAAGATGTTGTAAAGTGACTTTCTGTCACAATGCAGTACATGCACCTCAACACCCAACTTCATGAACACCACATCAGAGTGAATGATGCGACTGAACCGCGTGCGCTGGAGCCACCAGTGAGCCGCCAGTAGCTCATTGAGGCCCCTTGTGTTGTATGCGCTTGGTTTCAAGCTTCTAAGACCTTCCAATTTCAAGCTATGAAGGAAAAGTGAAGACGCGTTTACTTTTCATATTTCATGACAGTTGGCTGAGACGGCCAAAACATGCACTCGTGGAAACTTTTTTCAAAATCCACTTTGGGCTTGTAAGATGTTGTAAAGTGACTTTCTGTCACAATGCAGTACATGCACCTCAACACCCAACTTCATGAACACCACATCAAAGTGAATGATGCGACTGAACCGCGTGCGCTGGAGCCACCAGTGAGCCGCCAGTAGCTCATTGAGGCCCCTTGTGTTGTATGCGCTTGGTTTCAAGCTTCTAAGACCTTCCAATTTCAAGCTATGAAGGAAAAGTGAAGACGCGTTTACTTTTCATATTTCATGACAGTTGGCTGAGACGGCCAAAACATGCACTCGTGGAAACTTTTTTCAAAATCCACTTTGGGCTTGTAAGATGTTGTAAAGTGACTTTCTGTCACAATGCAGTACATGCACCTCAACACCCAACTTCATGAACACCACATCAGAGTGAATGATGCGACTGAACCGCGTGCGCTGGAGCCACCAGTGAGCGGCCAGTAGCTCATTGAGGCCCCTTGTGTTGTATGCGCTTGGTTTCAAGCTTCTAAGACCTTCCAATTTCAAGCTATGAAGGAAAAGTGAAGACGCGTTTACTTTTCATATTTCATGACAGTTGGCTGAGACGGCCAAAACATGCACTCGTGGAAACTTTTTTCAAAATCCACTTTGGGCTTGTAAGATGTTGTAAAGTGACTTTCTGTCACAATGCAGTACATGCACCTCAACACCCAACTTCATGAACACCACATCAGAGTGAATGATGCGACTGAACCACGTGCACTGGAGCCACCAGTGAGCGGCCAGTAGCTCATTGAGGCCCCTTGTGTTGTATGCGCTTGGTTTCAAGCTTCTAAGACCTTCCAATTTCAAGCTATGAAGGAAAAGTGAAGACGCGTTTACTTTTCATATTTCATGACAGTTGGCTGAGACGGCCAAAACATGCACTCGTGGAAACTTTTTTCAAAATCCACTTTGGGCTTGTAAGATGTTGTAAAGTGACTTTCTGTCACAATGCAGTACATGCACCTCAACACCCAACTTCATGAACACCACATCAGAGTGAATGATGCGACTGAACCGCGTGCGCTGGAGCCACCAGTGAGCGGCCAGTAGCTCATTGAGGCCCCTTGTGTTGTATGCGCTTGGTTTCAAGCTTCTAAGACCTTCCAATTTCAAGCTATGAAGGAAAAGTGAAGACGCGTTTACTTTTCATATTTCATGACTGTTGGCTGAGACGGCCAAAACATGCACTCGTGGAAACTTTTTTCAAAATCCACTTTGGGCTTGTAAGATGTTGTAAAGTGACTTTCTGTCACAATGCAGTACATGCACCTCAACACCCAACTTCATGAACACCACATCAGAGTGAATGATGCGACTGAACCGCGTGCGCTGGAGCCACCAGTGAGCGGCCAGTAGCTCATTGATGCCCCTTGTGTTGTATGCGCTTGGTTTCAAGCTTCTAAGACCTTCCAATTTCAAGCTATGAAGGAAAAGTGAAGACGCGTTTACTTTTCATATTTCATGACAGTTGGCTGAGACGGCCAAAATATGCACTCGTGGAAACTTTTTTCAAAATCCACTTTGGGCTTGTAAGATGTTGTAAAGTGACTTTCTGTCACAATGCAGTACATGCACCTCAACACCCAACTTCATGAACACCACATCAGAGTGAATGATGCGACTGAACCACGTGCGCTGGAGCCACCAGTGAGCGGCCAGTAGCTCATTGAGGCCCCTTGTGTTGTATGCGCTTGGTTTCAAGCTTCTAAGACCTTCCAATTTCAAGCTATGAAGGAAAAGTGAAGACGCGTTTACTTTTCATATTTCATGACAGTTGGCTGAGACGGCCAAAACATGCACTCGTGGAAACTTTTTTCAAAATCCACTTTGGGCTTGTAAGATGTTGTAAAGTGACTTTCTGTCACAATGCAGTACATGCACCTCAACACCCAACTTCATGAACACCACATCAGAGTGAATGATGCGACTGAACCGCGTGCGCTGGAGCCACCAGTGAGCGGCCAGTAGCTCATTGAGGCCCCTTGTGTTGTATGCGCTTGGTTTCAAGCTTCTAAGACCTTCCAATTTCAAGCTATGAAGGAAAAGTGAAGACGCGTTTACTTTTCATATTTCATGACAGTTGGCTGAGACGGCCAAAACATGCACTCGTGGAAACTTTTTTCAAAATCCACTTTGGGCTTGTAAGATGTTGTAAAGTGACTTTCTGTCACAATGCAGTACATGCACCTCAACACCCAACTTCATGAACACCACATCAGAGTGAATGATGCGACTGAACCGCGTGCGCTGGAGCCACCAGTGAGCGGCCAGTAGCTCATTGAGGCCCCTTGTGTTGTATGCGCTTGGTTTCAAGCTTCTAAGACCTTCCAATTTCAAGCTATGAAGGAAAAGTGAAGACGCGTTTACTTTTCATATTTCATGACAGTTGGCTGAGACGGCCAAAACATGCACTCGTGGAAACTTTTTTCAAAATCCACTTTGGGCTTGTAAGATGTTGTAAAGTGACTTTCTGTCACAATGCAGTACATGCACCTCAACACCCAACTTCATGAACACCACATCAGAGTGAATGATGCGACTGAACCGCGTGCGCTGGAGCCACCAGTGAGCGGCCAGTAGCTCATTGAGGCCCCTTGTGTTGTATGCGCTTGGTTTCAAGCTTCTAAGACCTTCCAATTTCAAGCTATGAAGGAAAAGTGAAGACGCGTTTACTTTTCATATTTCATGACTGTTGGCTGAGACGGCCAAAACATGCACTCGTGGAAACTTTTTTCAAAATCCACTTTGGGCTTGTAAGATGTTGTAAAGTGACTTTCTGTCACAATGCAGTACATGCACCTCAACACCCAACTTCATGAACACCACATCAGAGTGAATGATGCGACTGAACCGCGTGCGCTGGAGCCACCAGTGAGCGGCCAGTAGCTCATTGATGCCCCTTGTGTTGTATGCGCTTGGTTTCAAGCTTCTAAGACCTTCCAATTTCAAGCTATGAAGGAAAAGTGAAGACGCGTTTACTTTTCATATTTCATGACAGTTGGCTGAGACGGCCAAAATATGCACTCGTGGAAACTTTTTTCAAAATCCACTTTGGGCTTGTAAGATGTTGTAAAGTGACTTTCTGTCACAATGCAGTACATGCACCTCAACACCCAACTTCATGAACACCACATCAGAGTGAATGATGCGACTGAACCGCGTGCGCTGGAGCCACCAGTGAGCGGCCAGTAGCTCATTGAGGCCCCTTGTGTTGTATGCGCTTGGTTTCAAGCTTCTAAGACCTTCCAATTTCAAGCTATGAAGGAAAAGTGAAGACGCGTTTACTTTTCATATTTCATGACAGTTGGCTGAGACGGCCAAAACATGCACTCGTGGAAACTTTTTTCAAAATCCACTTTGGGCTTGTAAGATGTTGTAAAGTGACTTTCTCTCACAATGCAGTACATGCACCTCAACACCCAACTTCATGAACACCACATCAGAGTGAATGATGCGACTGAACCGCGTGCGCTGGAGCCACCAGTGAGCGGCCAGTAGCTCATTGATGCCCCTTGTGTTGTATGCGCTTGATTTCAAGCTTCTAAGACCTTCCAATTTCAAGCTATGAAGGAAAAGTGAAGACGCGTTTACTTTTCATATTTCATGACAGTTGGCTGAGACGGCCAAAACATGCACTCGTGGAAACTTTTTTCAAAATCCACTTTGGGCTTGTAAGATGTTGTAAAGTGACTTTCTGTCACAATGCAGTACATGCACCTCAACACCCAACTTCATGAACACCACATCAGAGTGAATGATGCGACTGAACCACGTGCGCTGGAGCCACCAGTGAGCGGCCAGTAGCTCATTGAGGCCCCTTGTGTTGTATGCGCTTGGTTTCAAGCTTCTAAGACCTTCCAATTTCAAGCTATGAAGGAAAAGTGAAGACGCGTTTACTTTTCATATTTCATGACAGTTGGCTGAGACGGCCAAAACATGCACTCGTGGAAACTTTTTTCAAAATCCACTTTGGGCTTGTAAGATGTTGTAAAGTGACTTTCTGTCACAATGCAGTACATGCACCTCAACACCCAACTTCATGAACACCACATCAGAGTGAATGATGCGACTGAACCGCGTGCGCTGGAGCCACCAGTGAGCGGCCAGTAGCTCATTGAGGCCCCTTGTGTTGTATGCGCTTGGTTTCAAGCTTCTAAGACCTTCCAATTTCAAGCTATGAAGGAAAAGTGAAGACGCGTTTACTTTTCATATTTCATGACAGTTGGCTGAGACGGCCAAAACATGCACTCGTGGAAACTTTTTTCAAAATCCACTTTGGGCTTGTAAGATGTTGTAAAGTGACTTTCTGTCACAATGCAGTACATGCACCTCAACACCCAACTTCATGAACACCACATCAGAGTGAATGATGCGACTGAACCGCGTGCGCTGGAGCCACCAGTGAGCCGCCAGTAGCTCATTGAGGCCCCTTGTGTTGTATGCGCTTGGTTTCAAGCTTCTAAGACCTTCCAATTTCAAGCTATGAAGGAAAAGTGAAGACGCGTTTACTTTTCATATTTCATGACAGTTGGCTGAGACGGCCAAAACATGCACTCGTGGAAACTTTTTTCAAAATCCACTTTGGGCTTGTAAGATGTTGTAAAGTGACTTTCTGTCACAATGCAGTACATGCACCTCAACACCCAACTTCATGAACACCACATCAGAGTGAATGATGCGACTGAACCACGTGCGCTGGAGCCACCAGTGAGCGGCCAGTAGCTCATTGAGGCCCCTTGTGTTGTATGCGCTTGGTTTCAAGCTTCTAAGACCTTCCAATTTCAAGCTATGAAGGAAAAGTGAAGACGCGTTTACTTTTCATATTTCATGACAGTTGGCTGAGACGGCCAAAACATGCACTCGTGGAAACTTTTTTCAAAATCCTCTTTGGGCTTGTAAGATGTTGTAAAGTGACTTTCTGTCACAATGCAGTACATGCACCTCAACACCCAACTTCATGAACACCACATCAGAGTGAATGATGCGACTGAACCACGTGCACTGGAGCCACCAGTGAGCGGCCAGTAGCTCATTGAGGCCCCTTGTGTTGTATGCGCTTGGTTTCAAGCTTCTAAGACCTTCCAATTTCAAGCTATGAAGGAAAAGTGAAGACGCGTTTACTTTTCATATTTCATGACAGTTGGCTGAGACGGCCAAAACATGCACTCGTGGAAACTTTTTTCAAAATCCACTTTGGGCTTGTAAGATGTTGTAAAGTGACTTTCTGTCACAATGCAGTACATGCACCTCAACACCCAACTTCATGAACACCACATCAGAGTGAATGATGCGACTGAACCGCGTGCGCTGGAGCCACCAGTGAGCGGCCAGTAGCTCATTGAGGCCCCTTGTGTTGTATGCGCTTGGTTTCAAGCTTCTAAGACCTTCCAATTTCAAGCTATGAAGGAAAAGTGAAGACGCGTTTACTTTTCATATTTCATGACTGTTGGCTGAGACGGCCAAAACATGCACTCGTGGAAACTTTTTTCAAAATCCACTTTGGGCTTGTAAGATGTTGTAAAGTGACTTTCTGTCACAATGCAGTACATGCACCTCAACACCCAACTTCATGAACACCACATCAGAGTGAATGATGCGACTGAACCGCGTGCGCTGGAGCCACCAGTGAGCGGCCAGTAGCTCATTGAGGCCCCTTGTGTTGTATGCGCTTGGTTTCAAGCTTCTAAGACCTTCCAATTTCAAGCTATGAAGGAAAAGTGAAGACGCGTTTACTTTTCATATTTCATGACTGTTGGCTGAGACGGCCAAAACATGCACTCGTGGAAACTTTTTTCAAAATCCACTTTGGGCTTGTAAGATGTTGTAAAGTGACTTTCTGTCACAATGCAGTACATGCACCTCAACACCCAACTTCATGAACACCACATCAGAGTGAATGATGCGACTGAACCGCGTGCGCTGGAGCCACCAGTGAGCCGCCAGTAGCTCATTGAGGCCCCTTGTGTTGTATGCGCTTGGTTTCAAGCTTCTAAGACCTTCCAATTTCAAGCTATGAAGGAAAAGTGAAGACGCGTTTACTTTTCATATTTCATGACAGTTGGCTGAGACGGCCAAAACATGCACTCGTGGAAACTTTTTTCAAAATCCACTTTGGGCTTGTAAGATGTTGTAAAGTGACTTTCTGTCACAATGCAGTACATGCACCTCAACACCCAACTTCATGAACACCACATCAAAGTGAATGATGCGACTGAACCGCGTGCGCTGGAGCCACCAGTGAGCCGCCAGTAGCTCATTGAGGCCCCTTGTGTTGTATGCGCTTGGTTTCAAGCTTCTAAGACCTTCCAATTTCAAGCTATGAAGGAAAAGTGAAGACGCGTTTACTTTTCATATTTCATGACAGTTGGCTGAGACGGCCAAAACATGCACTCGTGGAAACTTTTTTCAAAATCCACTTTGGGCTTGTAAGATGTTGTAAAGTGACTTTCTGTCACAATGCAGTACATGCACCTCAACACCCAACTTCATGAACACCACATCAGAGTGAATGATGCGACTGAACCGCGTGCGCTGGAGCCACCAGTGAGCGGCCAGTAGCTCATTGAGGCCCCTTGTGTTGTATGCGCTTGGTTTCAAGCTTCTAAGACCTTCCAATTTCAAGCTATGAAGGAAAAGTGAAGACGCGTTTACTTTTCATATTTCATGACAGTTGGCTGAGACGGCCAAAACATGCACTCGTGGAAACTTTTTTCAAAATCCACTTTGGGCTTGTAAGATGTTGTAAAGTGACTTTCTGTCACAATGCAGTACATGCACCTCAACACCCAACTTCATGAACACCACATCAGAGTGAATGATGCGACTGAACCACGTGCACTGGAGCCACCAGTGAGCGGCCAGTAGCTCATTGAGGCCCCTTGTGTTGTATGCGCTTGGTTTCAAGCTTCTAAGACCTTCCAATTTCAAGCTATGAAGGAAAAGTGAAGACGCGTTTACTTTTCATATTTCATGACAGTTGGCTGAGACGGCCAAAACATGCACTCGTGGAAACTTTTTTCAAAATCCACTTTGGGCTTGTAAGATGTTGTAAAGTGACTTTCTGTCACAATGCAGTACATGCACCTCAACACCCAACTTCATGAACACCACATCAGAGTGAATGATGCGACTGAACCGCGTGCGCTGGAGCCACCAGTGAGCGGCCAGTAGCTCATTGAGGCCCCTTGTGTTGTATGCGCTTGGTTTCAAGCTTCTAAGACCTTCCAATTTCAAGCTATGAAGGAAAAGTGAAGACACGTTTACTTTTCATATTTCATGACTGTTGGCTGAGACGGCCAAAACATGCACTCGTGGAAACTTTTTTCAAAATCCACTTTGGGCTTGTAAGATGTTGTAAAGTGACTTTCTGTCACAATGCAGTACATGCACCTCAACACCCAACTTCATGAACACCACATCAGAGTGAATGATGCGACTGAACCGCGTGCGCTGGAGCCACCAGTGAGCGGCCAGTAGCTCATTGATGCCCCTTGTGTTGTATGCGCTTGGTTTCAAGCTTCTAAGACCTTCCAATTTCAAGCTATGAAGGAAAAGTGAAGACGCGTTTACTTTTCATATTTCATGACAGTTGGCTGAGACGGCCAAAATATGCACTCGTGGAAACTTTTTTCAAAATCCACTTTGGGCTTGTAAGATGTTGTAAAGTGACTTTCTGTCACAATGCAGTACATGCACCTCAACACCCAACTTCATGAACACCACATCAGAGTGAATGATGCGACTGAACCGCGTGCGCTGGAGCCACCAGTGAGCCGCCAGTAGCTCATTGAGGCCCCTTGTGTTGTATGCGCTTGGTTTCAAGCTTCTAAGACCTTCCAATTTCAAGCTATGAAGGAAAAGTGAAGACGCGTTTACTTTTCATATTTCATGACAGTTGGCTGAGACGGCCAAAACATGCACTCGTGGAAACTTTTTTCAAAATCCACTTTGGGCTTGTAAGATGTTGTAAAGTGACTTTCTGTCACAATGCAGTACATGCACCTCAACACCCAACTTCATGAACACCACATCAAAGTGAATGATGCGACTGAACCGCGTGCGCTGGAGCCACCAGTGAGCCGCCAGTAGCTCATTGAGGCCCCTTGTGTTGTATGCGCTTGGTTTCAAGCTTCTAAGACCTTCCAATTTCAAGCTATGAAGGAAAAGTGAAGACGCGTTTACTTTTCATATTTCATGACAGTTGGCTGAGACGGCCAAAACATGCACTCGTGGAAACTTTTTTCAAAATCCACTTTGGGCTTGTAAGATGTTGTAAAGTGACTTTCTGTCACAATGCAGTACATGCACCTCAACACCCAACTTCATGAACACCACATCAGAGTGAATGATGCGACTGAACCGCGTGCGCTGGAGCCACCAGTGAGCGGCCAGTAGCTCATTGAGGCCCCTTGTGTTGTATGCGCTTGGTTTCAAGCTTCTAAGACCTTCCAATTTCAAGCTATGAAGGAAAAGTGAAGACGCGTTTACTTTTCATATTTCATGACAGTTGGCTGAGACGGCCAAAACATGCACTCGTGGAAACTTTTTTCAAAATCCACTTTGGGCTTGTAAGATGTTGTAAAGTGACTTTCTGTCACAATGCAGTACATGCACCTCAACACCCAACTTCATGAACACCACATCAGAGTGAATGATGCGACTGAACCACGTGCACTGGAGCCACCAGTGAGCGGCCATAAGCTCATTGAGGCCCCTTGTGTTGTATGCGCTTGGTTTCAAGCTTCTAAGACCTTCCAATTTCAAGCTATGAAGGAAAAGTGAAGACGCGTTTACTTTTCATATTTCATGACAGTTGGCTGAGACGGCCAAAACATGCACTCGTGGAAACTTTTTTCAAAATCCACTTTGGGCTTGTAAGATGTTGTAAAGTGACTTTCTGTCACAATGCAGTACATGCACCTCAACACCCAACTTCATGAACACCACATCAGAGTGAATGATGCGACTGAACCGCGTGCGCTGGAGCCACCAGTGAGCGGCCAGTAGCTCATTGAGGCCCCTTGTGTTGTATGCGCTTGGTTTCAAGCTTCTAAGACCTTCCAATTTCAAGCTATGAAGGAAAAGTGAAGACGCGTTTACTTTTCATATTTCATGACTGTTGGCTGAGACGGCCAAAACATGCACTCGTGGAAACTTTTTTCAAAATCCACTTTGGGCTTGTAAGATGTTGTAAAGTGACTTTCTGTCACAATGCAGTACATGCACCTCAACACCCAACTTCATGAACACCACATCAGAGTGAATGATGCGACTGAACCGCGTGCGCTGGAGCCACCAGTGAGCGGCCAGTAGCTCATTGAGGCCCCTTGTGTTGTATGCGCTTGGTTTCAAGCTTCTAAGACCTTCCAATTTCAAGCTATGAAGGAAAAGTGAAGACGCGTTTACTTTTCATATTTCATGACTGTTGGCTGAGACGGCCAAAACATGCACTCGTGGAAACTTTTTTCAAAATCCACTTTGGGCTTGTAAGATGTTGTAAAGTGACTTTCTGTCACAATGCAGTACATGCACCTCAACACCCAACTTCATGAACACCACATCAGAGTGAATGATGCGACTGAACCGCGTGCGCTGGAGCCACCAGTGAGCGGCCAGTAGCTCATTGATGCCCCTTGTGTTGTATGCGCTTGGTTTCAAGCTTCTAAGACCTTCCAATTTCAAGCTATGAAGGAAAAGTGAAGACGCGTTTACTTTTCATATTTCATGACAGTTGGCTGAGACGGCCAAAACATGCACTCGTGGAAACTTTTTTCAAAATCCACTTTGGGCTTGTAAGATGTTGTAAAGTGACTTTCTGTCACAATGCAGTACATGCACCTCAACACCCAACTTCATGAACACCACATCAGAGTGAATGATGCGACTGAACCGCGTGCGCTGGAGCCACCAGTGAGCGGCCAGTAGCTCATTGAGGCCCCTTGTGTTGTATGCGCTTGGTTTCAAGCTTCTAAGACCTTCCAATTTCAAGCTATGAAGGAAAAGTGAAGACGCGTTTACTTTTCATATTTCATGACAGTTGGCTGAGACGGCCAAAACATGCACTCGTGGAAACTTTTTTCAAAATCCACTTTGGGCTTGTAAGATGTTGTAAAGTGACTTTCTGTCACAATGCAGTACATGCACCTCAACACCCAACTTCATGAACACCACATCAGAGTGAATGATGCGACTGAACCGCGTGCGCTGGAGCCACCAGTGAGCGGCCAGTAGCTCATTGAGGCCCCTTGTGTTGTATGCGCTTGGTTTCAAGCTTCTAAGACCTTCCAATTTCAAGCTATGAAGGAAAAGTGAAGACGCGTTTACTTTTCATATTTCATGACTGTTGGCTGAGACGGCCAAAACATGCACTCGTGGAAACTTTTTTCAAAATCCACTTTGGGCTTGTAAGATGTTGTAAAGTGACTTTCTGTCACAATGCAGTACATGCACCTCAACACCCAACTTCATGAACACCACATCAGAGTGAATGATGCGACTGAACCGCGTGCGCTGGAGCCACCAGTGAGCGGCCAGTAGCTCATTGAGGCCCCTTGTGTTGTATGCGCTTGGTTTCAAGCTTCTAAGACCTTCCAATTTCAAGCTATGAAGGAAAAGTGAAGACGCGTTTACTTTTCATATTTCATGACTGTTGGCTGAGACGGCCAAAACATGCACTCGTGGAAACTTTTTTCAAAATCCACTTTGGGCTTGTAAGATGTTGTAAAGTGACTTTCTGTCACAATGCAGTACATGCACCTCAACACCCAACTTCATGAACACCACATCAGAGTGAATGATGCGACTGAACCGCGTGCGCTGGAGCCACCAGTGAGCGGCCAGTAGCTCATTGATGCCCCTTGTGTTGTATGCGCTTGGTTTCAAGCTTCTAAGACCTTCCAATTTCAAGCTATGAAGGAAAAGTGAAGACGCGTTTACTTTTCATATTTCATGACAGTTGGCTGAGACGGCCAAAACATGCACTCGTGGAAACTTTTTTCAAAATCCACTTTGGGCTTGTAAGATGTTGTAAAGTGACTTTCTGTCACAATGCAGTACATGCACCTCAACACCCAACTTCATGAACACCACATCAGAGTGAATGATGCGACTGAACCGCGTGCGCTGGAGCCACCAGTGAGCGGCCAGTAGCTCATTGAGGCCCCTTGTGTTGTATGCGCTTGGTTTCAAGCTTCTAAGACCTTCCAATTTCAAGCTATGAAGGAAAAGTGAAGACGCGTTTACTTTTCATATTTCATGACAGTTGGCTGAGACGGCCAAAACATGCACTCGTGGAAACTTTTTTCAAAATCCACTTTGGGCTTGTAAGATGTTGTAAAGTGACTTTCTGTCACAATGCAGTACATGCACCTCAACACCCAACTTCATGAACACCACATCAGAGTGAATGATGCGACTGAACCGCGTGCGCTGGAGCCACCAGTGAGCCGCCAGTAGCTCATTGAGGCCCCTTGTGTTGTATGCGCTTGGTTTCAAGCTTCTAAGACCTTCCAATTTCAAGCTATGAAGGAAAAGTGAAGACGCGTTTACTTTTCATATTTCATGACAGTTGGCTGAGACGGCCAAAACATGCACTCGTGGAAACTTTTTTCAAAATCCACTTTGGGCTTGTAAGATGTTGTAAAGTGACTTTCTGTCACAATGCAGTACATGCACCTCAACACCCAACTTCATGAACACCACATCAAAGTGAATGATGCGACTGAACCGCGTGCGCTGGAGCCACCAGTGAGCCGCCAGTAGCTCATTGAGGCCCCTTGTGTTGTATGCGCTTGGTTTCAAGCTTCTAAGACCTTCCAATTTCAAGCTATGAAGGAAAAGTGAAGACGCGTTTACTTTTCATATTTCATGACAGTTGGCTGAGACGGCCAAAATATGCACTCGTGGAAACTTTTTTCAAAATCCACTTTGGGCTTGTAAGATGTTGTAAAGTGACTTTCTGTCACAATGCAGTACATGCACCTCAACACCCAACTTCATGAACACCACATCAGAGTGAATGATGCGACTGAACCGCGTGCGCTGGAGCCACCAGTGAGCGGCCAGTAGCTCATTGAGGCCCCTTGTGTTGTATGCGCTTGGTTTCAAGCTTCTAAGACCTTCCAATTTCAAGCTATGAAGGAAAAGTGAAGACGCGTTTACTTTTCATATTTCATGACAGTTGGCTGAGACGGCCAAAACATGCACTCGTGGAAACTTTTTTCAAAATCCACTTTGGGCTTGTAAGATGTTGTAAAGTGACTTTCTGTCACAATGCAGTACATGCACCTCAACACCCAACTTCATGAACACCACATCAGAGTGAATGATGCGACTGAACCGCGTGCGCTGGAGCCACCAGTGAGCGGCCAGTAGCTCATTGAGGCCCCTTGTGTTGTATGCGCTTGGTTTCAAGCTTCTAAGACCTTCCAATTTCAAGCTATGAAGGAAAAGTGAAGACGCGTTTACTTTTCATATTTCATGACAGTTGGCTGAGACGGCCAAAACATGCACTCGTGGAAACTTTTTTCAAAATCCACTTTGGGCTTGTAAGATGTTGTAAAGTGACTTTCTGTCACAATGCAGTACATGCACCTCAACACCCAACTTCATGAACACCACATCAGAGTGAATGATGCGACTGAACCGCGTGCGCTGGAGCCACCAGTGAGCGGCCAGTAGCTCATTGAGGCCCCTTGTGTTGTATGCGCTTGGTTTCAAGCTTCTAAGACCTTCCAATTTCAAGCTATGAAGGAAAAGTGAAGACGCGTTTACTTTTCATATTTCATGACAGTTGGCTGAGACGGCCAAAACATGCACTCGTGGAAACTTTTTTCAAAATCCACTTTGGGCTTGTAAGATGTTGTAAAGTGACTTTCTGTCACAATGCAGTACATGCACCTCAACACCCAACTTCATGAACACCACATCAGAGTGAATGATGCGACTGAACCGCGTGCGCTGGAGCCACCAGTGAGCGGCCAGTAGCTCATTGAGGCCCCTTGTGTTGTATGCGCTTGGTTTCAAGCTTCTAAGACCTTCCAATTTCAAGCTATGAAGGAAAAGTGAAGACGCGTTTACTTTTCATATTTCATGACTGTTGGCTGAGACGGCCAAAACATGCACTCGTGGAAACTTTTTTCAAAATCCACTTTGGGCTTGTAAGATGTTGTAAAGTGACTTTCTGTCACAATGCAGTACATGCACCTCAACACCCAACTTCATGAACACCACATCAGAGTGAATGATGCGACTGAACCGCGTGCGCTGGAGCCACCAGTGAGCGGCCAGTAGCTCATTGATGCCCCTTGTGTTGTATGCGCTTGGTTTCAAGCTTCTAAGACCTTCCAATTTCAAGCTATGAAGGAAAAGTGAAGACGCGTTTACTTTTCATATTTCATGACAGTTGGCTGAGACGGCCAAAATATGCACTCGTGGAAACTTTTTTCAAAATCCACTTTGGGCTTGTAAGATGTTGTAAAGTGACTTTCTGTCACAATGCAGTACATGCACCTCAACACCCAACTTCATGAACACCACATCAGAGTGAATGATGCGACTGAACCGCGTGAGCTGGAGCCACCAGTGAGCGGCCAGTAGCTCATTGAGGCCCCTTGTGTTGTATGCGCTTGGTTTCAAGCTTCTAAGACCTTCCAATTTCAAGCTATGAAGGAAAAGTGAAGACGCGTTTACTTTTCATATTTCATGACAGTTGGCTGAGACGGCCAAAACATGCACTCGTGGAAACTTTTTTCAAAATCCACTTTGGGCTTGTAAGATGTTGTAAAGTGACTTTCTGTCACAATGCAGTACATGCACCTCAACACCCAACTTCATGAACACCACATCAGAGTGAATGATGCGACTGAACCGCGTGCGCTGGAGCCACCAGTGAGCGGCCAGTAGCTCATTGATGCCCCTTGTGTTGTATGCGCTTGGTTTCAAGCTTCTAAGACCTTCCAATTTCAAGCTATGAAGGAAAAGTGAAGACGCGTTTACTTTTCATATTTCATGACAGTTGGCTGAGACGGCCAAAACATGCACTCGTGGAAACTTTTTTCAAAATCCACTTTGGGCTTGTAAGATGTTGTAAAGTGACTTTCTGTCACAATGCAGTACATGCACCTCAACACCCAACTTCATGAACACCACATCAGAGTGAATGATGCGACTGAACCACGTGCGCTGGAGCCACCAGTGAGCGGCCAGTAGCTCATTGAGGCCCCTTGTGTTGTATGCGCTTGGTTTCAAGCTTCTAAGACCTTCCAATTTCAAGCTATGAAGGAAAAGTGAAGACGCGTTTACTTTTCATATTTCATGACAGTTGGCTGAGACGGCCAAAACATGCACTCGTGGAAACTTTTTTCAAAATCCACTTTGGGCTTGTAAGATGTTGTAAAGTGACTTTCTGTCACAATGCAGTACATGCACCTCAACACCCAACTTCATGAACACCACATCAGAGTGAATGATGCGACTGAACCGCGTGCGCTGGAGCCACCAGTGAGCGGCCAGTAGCTCATTGAGGCCCCTTGTGTTGTATGCGCTTGGTTTCAAGCTTCTAAGACCTTCCAATTTCAAGCTATGAAGGAAAAGTGAAGACGCGTTTACTTTTCATATTTCATGACAGTTGGCTGAGACGGCCAAAACATGCACTCGTGGAAACTTTTTTCAAAATCCACTTTGGGCTTGTAAGATGTTGTAAAGTGACTTTCTGTCACAATGCAGTACATGCACCTCAACACCCAACTTCATGAACACCACATCAGAGTGAATGATGCGACTGAACCGCGTGCGCTGGAGCCACCAGTGAGCCGCCAGTAGCTCATTGAGGCCCCTTGTGTTGTATGCGCTTGGTTTCAAGCTTCTAAGACCTTCCAATTTCAAGCTATGAAGGAAAAGTGAAGACGCGTTTACTTTTCATATTTCATGACAGTTGGCTGAGACGGCCAAAACATGCACTCGTGGAAACTTTTTTCAAAATCCACTTTGGGCTTGTAAGATGTTGTAAAGTGACTTTCTGTCACAATGCAGTACATGCACCTCAACACCCAACTTCATGAACACCACATCAAAGTGAATGATGCGACTGAACCGCGTGCGCTGGAGCCACCAGTGAGCCGCCAGTAGCTCATTGAGGCCCCTTGTGTTGTATGCGCTTGGTTTCAAGCTTCTAAGACCTTCCAATTTCAAGCTATGAAGGAAAAGTGAAGACGCGTTTACTTTTCATATTTCATGACAGTTGGCTGAGACGGCCAAAACATGCACTCGTGGAAACTTTTTTCAAAATCCACTTTGGGCTTGTAAGATGTTGTAAAGTGACTTTCTGTCACAATGCAGTACATGCACCTCAACACCCAACTTCATGAACACCACATCAGAGTGAATGATGCGACTGAACCGCGTGCGCTGGAGCCACCAGTGAGCGGCCAGTAGCTCATTGAGGCCCCTTGTGTTGTATGCGCTTGGTTTCAAGCTTCTAAGACCTTCCAATTTCAAGCTATGAAGGAAAAGTGAAGACGCGTTTACTTTTCATATTTCATGACAGTTGGCTGAGACGGCCAAAACATGCACTCGTGGAAACTTTTTTCAAAATCCACTTTGGGCTTGTAAGATGTTGTAAAGTGACTTTCTGTCACAATGCAGTACATGCACCTCAACACCCAACTTCATGAACACCACATCAGAGTGAATGATGCGACTGAACCGCGTGCGCTGGAGCCACCAGTGAGCGGCCAGTAGCTCATTGATGCCCCTTGTGTTGTATGCGCTTGGTTTCAAGCTTCTAAGACCTTCCAATTTCAAGCTATGAAGGAAAAGTGAAGACGCGTTTACTTTTCATATTTCATGACAGTTGGCTGAGACGGCCAAAACATGCACTCGTGGAAACTTTTTTCAAAATCCACTTTGGGCTTGTAAGATGTTGTAAAGTGACTTTCTGTCACAATGCAGTACATGCACCTCAACACCCAACTTCATGAACACCACATCAGAGTGAATGATGCGACTGAACCACGTGCGCTGGAGCCACCAGTGAGCGGCCAGTAGCTCATTGAGGCCCCTTGTGTTGTATGCGCTTGGTTTCAAGCTTCTAAGACCTTCCAATTTCAAGCTATGAAGGAAAAGTGAAGACGCGTTTACTTTTCATATTTCATGACAGTTGGCTGAGACGGCCAAAACATGCACTCGTGGAAACTTTTTTCAAAATCCACTTTGGGCTTGTAAGATGTTGTAAAGTGACTTTCTGTCACAATGCAGTACATGCACCTCAACACCCAACTTCATGAACACCACATCAGAGTGAATGATGCGACTGAACCGCGTGCGCTGGAGCCACCAGTGAGCGGCCAGTAGCTCATTGAGGCCCCTTGTGTTGTATGCGCTTGGTTTCAAGCTTCTAAGACCTTCCAATTTCAAGCTATGAAGGAAAAGTGAAGACGCGTTTACTTTTCATATTTCATGACAGTTGGCTGAGACGGCCAAAACATGCACTCGTGGAAACTTTTTTCAAAATCCACTTTGGGCTTGTAAGATGTTGTAAAGTGACTTTCTGTCACAATGCAGTACATGCACCTCAACACCCAACTTCATGAACACCACATCAGAGTGAATGATGCGACTGAACCGCGTGCGCTGGAGCCACCAGTGAGCCGCCAGTAGCTCATTGAGGCCCCTTGTGTTGTATGCGCTTGGTTTCAAGCTTCTAAGACCTTCCAATTTCAAGCTATGAAGGAAAAGTGAAGACGCGTTTACTTTTCATATTTCATGACAGTTGGCTGAGACGGCCAAAACATGCACTCGTGGAAACTTTTTTCAAAATCCACTTTGGGCTTGTAAGATGTTGTAAAGTGACTTTCTGTCACAATGCAGTACATGCACCTCAACACCCAACTTCATGAACACCACATCAAAGTGAATGATGCGACTGAACCGCGTGCGCTGGAGCCACCAGTGAGCCGCCAGTAGCTCATTGAGGCCCCTTGTGTTGTATGCGCTTGGTTTCAAGCTTCTAAGACCTTCCAATTTCAAGCTATGAAGGAAAAGTGAAGACGCGTTTACTTTTCATATTTCATGACAGTTGGCTGAGACGGCCAAAACATGCACTCGTGGAAACTTTTTTCAAAATCCACTTTGGGCTTGTAAGATGTTGTAAAGTGACTTTCTGTCACAATGCAGTACATGCACCTCAACACCCAACTTCATGAACACCACATCAGAGTGAATGATGCGACTGAACCGCGTGCGCTGGAGCCACCAGTGAGCGGCCAGTAGCTCATTGAGGCCCCTTGTGTTGTATGCGCTTGGTTTCAAGCTTCTAAGACCTTCCAATTTCAAGCTATGAAGGAAAAGTGAAGACGCGTTTACTTTTCATATTTCATGACAGTTGGCTGAGACGGCCAAAACATGCACTCGTGGAAACTTTTTTCAAAATCCACTTTGGGCTTGTAAGATGTTGTAAAGTGACTTTCTGTCACAATGCAGTACATGCACCTCAACACCCAACTTCATGAACACCACATCAGAGTGAATGATGCGACTGAACCACGTGCACTGGAGCCACCAGTGAGCGGCCAGTAGCTCATTGAGGCCCCTTGTGTTGTATGCGCTTGGTTTCAAGCTTCTAAGACCTTCCAATTTCCAGCTATGAAGGAAAAGTGAAGACGCGTTTACTTTTCATATTTCATGACAGTTGGCTGAGACGGCCAAAACATGCACTCGTGGAAACTTTTTTCAAAATCCACTTTGGGCTTGTAAGATGTTGTAAAGTGACTTTCTGTCACAATGCAGTACATGCACCTCAACACCCAACTTCATGAACACCACATCAGAGTGAATGATGCGACTGAACCGCGTGCGCTGGAGCCACCAGTGAGCCGCCAGTAGCTCATTGAGGCCCCTTGTGTTGTATGCGCTTGGTTTCAAGCTTCTAAGACCTTCCAATTTCAAGCTATGAAGGAAAAGTGAAGACGCGTTTACTTTTCATATTTCATGACAGTTGGCTGAGACGGCCAAAACATGCACTCTTGGAAACTTTTTTCAAAATCCACTTTGGGCTTGTAAGATGTTGTAAAGTGACTTTCTGTCACAATGCAGTACATGCACCTCAACACCCAACTTCATGAACACCACATCAGAGTGAATGATGCGACTGAACCGCGTGCGCTGGAGCCACCAGTGAGCGGCCAGTAGCTCATTGAGGCCCCTTGTGTTGTATGCGCTTGGTTTCAAGCTTCTAAGACCTTCCAATTTCAAGCTATGAAGGAAAAGTGAAGACGCGTTTACTTTTCATATTTCATGACAGTTGGCTGAGACGGCCAAAACATGCACTCGTGGAAACTTTTTTCAAAATCCACTTTGGGCTTGTAAGATGTTGTAAAGTGACTTTCTGTCACAATGCAGTACATGCACCTCAACACCCAACTTCATGAACACCACATCAGAGTGAATGATGCGACTGAACCGCGTGCGCTGGAGCCACCAGTGAGCGGCCAGTAGCTCATTGAGGCCCCTTGTGTTGTATGCGCTTGGTTTCAAGCTTCTAAGACCTTCCAATTTCAAGCTATGAAGGAAAAGTGAAGACGCGTTTACTTTTCATATTTCATGACAGTTGGCTGAGACGGCCAAAACATGCACTCGTGGAAACTTTTTTCAAAATCCACTTTGGGCTTGTAAGATGTTGTAAAGTGACTTTCTGTCACAATGCAGTACATGCACCTCAACACCCAACTTCATGAACACCACATCAGAGTGAATGATGCGACTGAACCGCGTGCGCTGGAGCCACCAGTGAGCGGCCAGTAGCTCATTGATGCCCCTTGTGTTGTATGCGCTTGGTTTCAAGCTTCTAAGACCTTCCAATTTCAAGCTATGAAGGAAAAGTGAAGACGCGTTTACTTTTCATATTTCATGACAGTTGGCTGAGACGGCCAAAACATGCACTCGTGGAAACTTTTTTCAAAATCCACTTTGGGCTTGTAAGATGTTGTAAAGTGACTTTCTGTCACAATGCAGTACATGCACCTCAACACCCAACTTCATGAACACCACATCAGAGTGAATGATGCGACTGAACCGCGTGCGCTGGAGCCACCAGTGAGCGGCCAGTAGCTCATTGAGGCCCCTTGTGTTGTATGCGCTTGGTTTCAAGCTTCTAAGACCTTCCAATTTCAAGCTATGAAGGAAAAGTGAAGACGCGTTTACTTTTCATATTTCATGACAGTTGGCTGAGACGGCCAAAACATGCACTCGTGGAAACTTTTTTCAAAATCCACTTTGGGCTTGTAAGATGTTGTAAAGTGACTTTCTGTCACAATGCAGTACATGCACCTCAACACCCAACTTCATGAACACCACATCAGAGTGAATGATGCGACTGAACCGCGTGCGCTGGAGCCACCAGTGAGCGGCCAGTAGCTCATTGAGGCCCCTTGTGTTGTATGCGCTTGGTTTCAAGCTTCTAAGACCTTCCAATTTCAAGCTATGAAGGAAAAGTGAAGACGCGTTTACTTTTCATATTTCATGACAGTTGGCTGAGACGGCCAAAACATGCACTCGTGGAAACTTTTTTCAAAATCCACTTTGGGCTTGTAAGATGTTGTAAAGTGACTTTCTGTCACAATGCAGTACATGCACCTCAACACCCAACTTCATGAACACCACATCAGAGTGAATGATGCGACTGAACCGCGTGCGCTGGAGCCACCAGTGAGCCGCCAGTAGCTCATTGAGGCCCCTTGTGTTGTATGCGCTTGGTTTCAAGCTTCTAAGACCTTCCAATTTCAAGCTATGAAGGAAAAGTGAAGACGCGTTTACTTTTCATATTTCATGACAGTTGGCTGAGACGGCCAAAACATGCACTCGTGGAAACTTTTTTCAAAATCCACTTTGGGCTTGTAAGATGTTGTAAAGTGACTTTCTGTCACAATGCAGTACATGCACCTCAACACCCAACTTCATGAACACCACATCAAAGTGAATGATGCGACTGAACCGCGTGCGCTGGAGCCACCAGTGAGCCGCCAGTAGCTCATTGAGGCCCCTTGTGTTGTATGCGCTTGGTTTCAAGCTTCTAAGACCTTCCAATTTCAAGCTATGAAGGAAAAGTGAAGACGCGTTTACTTTTCATATTTCATGACAGTTGGCTGAGACGGCCAAAACATGCACTCGTGGAAACTTTTTTCAAAATCCACTTTGGGCTTGTAAGATGTTGTAAAGTGACTTTCTGTCACAATGCAGTACATGCACCTCAACACCCAACTTCATGAACACCACATCAGAGTGAATGATGCGACTGAACCGCGTGCGCTGGAGCCACCAGTGAGCGGCCAGTAGCTCATTGAGGCCCCTTGTGTTGTATGCGCTTGGTTTCAAGCTTCTAAGACCTTCCAATTTCAAGCTATGAAGGAAAAGTGAAGACGCGTTTACTTTTCATATTTCATGACAGTTGGCTGAGACGGCCAAAACATGCACTCGTGGAAACTTTTTTCAAAATCCACTTTGGGCTTGTAAGATGTTGTAAAGTGACTTTCTGTCACAATGCAGTACATGCACCTCAACACCCAACTTCATGAACACCACATCAGAGTGAATGATGCGACTGAACCGCGTGCGCTGGAGCCACCAGTGAGCGGCCAGTAGCTCATTGAGGCCCCTTGTGTTGTATGCGCTTGGTTTCAAGCTTCTAAGACCTTCCAATTTCAAGCTATGAAGGAAAAGTGAAGACGCGTTTACTTTTCATATTTCATGACAGTTGGCTGAGACGGCCAAAACATGCACTCGTGGAAACTTTTTTCAAAATCCACTTTGGGCTTGTAAGATGTTGTAAAGTGACTTTCTGTCACAATGCAGTACATGCACCTCAACACCCAACTTCATGAACACCACATCAGAGTGAATGATGCGACTGAACCGCGTGCGCTGGAGCCACCAGTGAGCGGCCAGTAGCTCATTGAGGCCCCTTGTGTTGTATGCGCTTGGTTTCAAGCTTCTAAGACCTTCCAATTTCAAGCTATGAAGGAAAAGTGAAGACGCGTTTACTTTTCATATTTCATGACTGTTGGCTGAGACGGCCAAAACATGCACTCGTGGAAACTTTTTTCAAAATCCACTTTGGGCTTGTAAGATGTTGTAAAGTGACTTTCTGTCACAATGCAGTACATGCACCTCAACACCCAACTTCATGAACACCACATCAGAGTGAATGATGCGACTGAACCGCGTGCGCTGGAGCCACCAGTGAGCGGCCAGTAGCTCATTGAGGCCCCTTGTGTTGTATGCGCTTGGTTTCAAGCTTCTAAGACCTTCCAATTTCAAGCTATGAAGGAAAAGTGAAGACGCGTTTACTTTTCATATTTCATGACAGTTGGCTGAGACGGCCAAAATATGCACTCGTAGAAACTTTTTTCAAAATCCACTTTGGGCTTGTAAGATGTTGTAAAGTGACTTTCTGTCACAATGCAGTACATGCACCTCAACACCCAACTTCATGAACACCACATCAGAGTGAATGATGCGACTGAACCGCGTGCGCTGGAGCCACCAGTGAGCGGCCAGTAGCTCATTGAGGCCCCTTGTGTTGTATGCGCTTGGTTTCAAGCTTCTAAGACCTTCCAATTTCAAGCTATGAAGGAAAAGTGAAGACGCGTTTACTTTTCATATTTCATGACAGTTGGCTGAGACGGCCAAAATATGCACTCGTGGAAACTTTTTTCAAAATCCACTTTGGGCTTGTAAGATGTTGTAAAGTGACTTTCTGTCACAATGCAGTACATGCACCTCAACACCCAACTTCATGAACACCACATCTAGTGAATGATGCGACTGAACCGCGTGCGCTGGAGCCACCAGTGAGCGGCCAGTAGCTCATTGAGGCCCCTTGTGTTGTATGCGCTTGGTTTCAAGCTTCTAAGACCTTCCAATTTCAAGCTATGAAGGAAAAGTGAAGACGCGTTTACTTTTCATATTTCATGACAGTTGGCTGAGACGGCCAAAACATGCACTCGTGGAAACTTTTTTCAAAATCCACTTTGGGCTTGTAAGATGTTGTAAAGTGACTTTCTGTCACAATGCAGTACATGCACCTCAACACCCAACTTCATGAACACCACATCAGAGTGAATGATGCGACTGAACCGCGTGCGCTGGAGCCACCAGTGAGCGGCCAGTAGCTCATTGAGGCCCCTTGTGTTGTATGCGCTTGGTTTCAAGCTTCTAAGACCTTCCAATTTCAAGCTATGAAGGAAAAGTGAAGACGCGTTTACTTTTCATATTTCATGACAGTTGGCTGAGACGGCCAAAACATGCACTCGTGGAAACTTTTTTCAAAATCCACTTTGGGCTTGTAAGATGTTGTAAAGTGACTTTCTGTCACAATGCAGTACATGCACCTCAACACCCAACTTCATGAACACCACATCAAAGTGAATGATGCGACTGAACCGCGTGCGCTGGAGCCACCAGTGAGCCGCCAGTAGCTCATTGAGGCCCCTTGTGTTGTATGCGCTTGGTTTCAAGCTTCTAAGACCTTCCAATTTCAAGCTATGAAGGAAAAGTGAAGACGCGTTTACTTTTCATATTTCATGACAGTTGGCTGAGACGGCCAAAACATGCACTCGTGGAAACTTTTTTCAAAATCCACTTTGGGCTTGTAAGATGTTGTAAAGTGACTTTCTGTCACAATGCAGTACATGCACCTCAACACCCAACTTCATGAACACCACATCAGAGTGAATGATGCGACTGAACCGCGTGCGCTGGAGCCACCAGTGAGCGGCCAGTAGCTCATTGAGGCCCCTTGTGTTGTATGCGCTTGGTTTCAAGCTTCTAAGACCTTCCAATTTCAAGCTATGAAGGAAAAGTGAAGACGCGTTTACTTTTCATATTTCATGACAGTTGGCTGAGACGGCCAAAACATGCACTCGTGGAAACTTTTTTCAAAATCCACTTTGGGCTTGTAAGATGTTGTAAAGTGACTTTCTGTCACAATGCAGTACATGCACCTCAACACCCAACTTCATGAACACCACATCAGAGTGAATGATGCGACTGAACCGCGTGCGCTGGAGCCACCAGTGAGCGGCCAGTAGCTCATTGATGCCCCTTGTGTTGTATGCGCTTGGTTTCAAGCTTCTAAGACCTTCCAATTTCAAGCTATGAAGGAAAAGTGAAGACGCGTTTACTTTTCATATTTCATGACAGTTGGCTGAGACGGCCAAAACATGCACTCGTGGAAACTTTTTTCAAAATCCACTTTGGGCTTGTAAGATGTTGTAAAGTGACTTTCTGTCACAATGCAGTACATGCACCTCAACACCCAACTTCATGAACACTACATCAGAGTGAATGATGCGACTGAACCACGTGCGCTGGAGCCACCAGTGAGCGGCCAGTAGCTCATTGAGGCCCCTTGTGTTGTATGCGCTTGGTTTCAAGCTTCTAAGACCTTCCAATTTCAAGCTATGAAGGAAAAGTGAAGACGCGTTTACTTTTCATATTTCATGACTGTTGGCTGAGACGGCCAAAACATGCACTCGTGGAAACTTTTTTCAAAATCCACTTTGGGCTTGTAAGATGTTGTAAAGTGACTTTCTGTCACAATGCAGTACATGCACCTCAACACCCAACTTCATGAACACCACATCAGAGTGAATGATGCGACTGAACCGCGTGCGCTGGAGCCACCAGTGAGCGGCCAGTAGCTCATTGATGCCCCTTGTGTTGTATGCGCTTGGTTTCAAGCTTCTAAGACCTTCCAATTTCAAGCTATGAAGGAAAAGTGAAGACGCGTTTACTTTTCATATTTCATGACAGTTGGCTGAGACGGCCAAAATATGCACTCGTGGAAACTTTTTTCAAAATCCACTTTGGGCTTGTAAGATGTTGTAAAGTGACTTTCTGTCACAATGCAGTACATGCACCTCAACACCCAACTTCATGAACACCACATCAGAGTGAATGATGCGACTGAACCACGTGCGCTGGAGCCACCAGTGAGCGGCCAGTAGCTCATTGAGGCCCCTTGTGTTGTATGCGCTTGGTTTCAAGCTTCTAAGACCTTCCAATTTCAAGCTATGAAGGAAAAGTGAAGACGCGTTTACTTTTCATATTTCATGACAGTTGGCTGAGACGGCCAAAATATGCACTCGTGGAAACTTTTTTCAAAATCCACTTTGGGCTTGTAAGATGTTGTAAAGTGACTTTCTGTCACAATGCAGTACATGCACCTCAACACCCAACTTCATGAACACCACATCAGAGTGAATGATGCGACTGAACCGCGTGCGCTGGAGCCACCAGTGAGCGGCCAGTAGCTCATTGAGGCCCCTTGTGTTGTATGCGCTTGGTTTCAAGCTTCTAAGACCTTCCAATTTCAAGCTATGAAGGAAAAGTGAAGACGCGTTTACTTTTCATATTTCATGACAGTTGGCTGAGACGGCCAAAACATGCACTCGTGGAAACTTTTTTCAAAATCCACTTTGGGCTTGTAAGATGTTGTAAAGTGACTTTCTGTCACAATGCAGTACATGCACCTCAACACCCAACTTCATGAACACCACATCAGAGTGAATGATGCGACTGAACCGCGTGCGCTGGAGCCACCAGTGAGCGGCCAGTAGCTCATTGAGGCCCCTTGTGTTGTATGCGCTTGGTTTCAAGCTTCTAAGACCTTCCAATTTCAAGCTATGAAGGAAAAGTGAAGACGCGTTTACTTTTCATATTTCAGGACTGTTGGCTGAGACGGCCAAAACATGCACTCGTGGAAACTTTTTTCAAAATCCACTTTGGGCTTGTAAGATGTTGTAAAGTGACTTTCTGTCACAATGCAGTACATGCACCTCAACACCCAACTTCATGAACACCACATCAGAGTGAATGATGCGACTGAACCGCGTGCGCTGGAGCCACCAGTGAGCGGCCAGTAGCTCATTGAGGCCCCTTGTGTTGTATGCGCTTGGTTTCAAGCTTCTAAGACCTTCCAATTTCAAGCTATGAAGGAAAAGTGAAGACGCGTTTACTTTTCATATTTCATGACAGTTGGCTGAGACGGCCAAAATATGCACTCGTGGAAACTTTTTTCAAAATCCACTTTGGGCTTGTAAGATGTTGTAAAGTGACTTTCTGTCACAATGCAGTACATGCACCTCAACACCCAACTTCATGAACACCACATCAGAGTGAATGATGCGACTGAACCGCGTGCGCTGGAGCCACCAGTGAGCGGCCAGTAGCTCATTGAGGCCCCTTGTGTTGTATGCGCTTGGTTTCAAGCTTCTAAGACCTTCCAATTTCAAGCTATGAAGGAAAAGTGAAGACGCGTTTACTTTTCATATTTCATGACAGTTGGCTGAGACGGCCAAAATATGCACTCGTGGAAACTTTTTTCAAAATCCACTTTGGGCTTGTAAGATGTTGTAAAGTGACTTTCTGTCACAATGCAGTACATGCACCTCAACACCCAACTTCATGAACACCACATCTAGTGAATGATGCGACTGAACCGCGTGCGCTGGAGCCACCAGTGAGCGGCCAGTAGCTCATTGAGGCCCCTTGTGTTGTATGCGCTTGGTTTCAAGCTTCTAAGACCTTCCAATTTCAAGCTATGAAGGAAAAGTGAAGACGCGTTTACTTTTCATATTTCATGACAGTTGGCTGAGACGGCCAAAACATGCACTCGTGGAAACTTTTTTCAAAATCCACTTTGGGCTTGTAAGATGTTGTAAAGTGACTTTCTGTCACAATGCAGTACATGCACCTCAACACCCAACTTCATGAACACCACATCAGAGTGAATGATGCGACTGAACCGCGTGCGCTGGAGCCACCAGTGAGCGGCCAGTAGCTCATTGAGGCCCCTTGTGTTGTATGCGCTTGGTTTCAAGCTTCTAAGACCTTCCAATTTCAAGCTATGAAGGAAAAGTGAAGACGCGTTTACTTTTCATATTTCATGACAGTTGGCTGAGACGGCCAAAACATGCACTCGTGGAAACTTTTTTCAAAATCCACTTTGGGCTTGTAAGATGTTGTAAAGTGACTTTCTGTCACAATGCAGTACATGCACCTCAACACCCAACTTCATGAACACCACATCAAAGTGAATGATGCGACTGAACCGCGTGCGCTGGAGCCACCAGTGAGCCGCCAGTAGCTCATTGAGGCCCCTTGTGTTGTATGCGCTTGGTTTCAAGCTTCTAAGACCTTCCAATTTCAAGCTATGAAGGAAAAGTGAAGACGCGTTTACTTTTCATATTTCATGACAGTTGGCTGAGACGGCCAAAACATGCACTCGTGGAAACTTTTTTCAAAATCCACTTTGGGCTTGTAAGATGTTGTAAAGTGACTTTCTGTCACAATGCAGTACATGCACCTCAACACCCAACTTCATGAACACCACATCAGAGTGAATGATGCGACTGAACCGCGTGCGCTGGAGCCACCAGTGAGCCGCCAGTAGCTCATTGAGGCCCCTTGTGTTGTATGCGCTTGGTTTCAAGCTTCTAAGACCTTCCAATTTCAAGCTATGAAGGAAAAGTGAAGACGCGTTTACTTTTCATATTTCATGACAGTTGGCTGAGACGGCCAAAACATGCACTCGTGGAAACTTTTTTCAAAATCCACTTTGGGCTTGTAAGATGTTGTAAAGTGACTTTCTGTCACAATGCAGTACATGCACCTCAACACCCAACTTCATGAACACCACATCAAAGTGAATGATGCGACTGAACCGCGTGCGCTGGAGCCACCAGTGAGCCGCCAGTAGCTCATTGAGGCCCCTTGTGTTGTATGCGCTTGGTTTCAAGCTTCTAAGACCTTCCAATTTCAAGCTATGAAGGAAAAGTGAAGACGCGTTTACTTTTCATATTTCATGACAGTTGGCTGAGACGGCCAAAACATGCACTCGTGGAAACTTTTTTCAAAATCCACTTTGGGCTTGTAAGATGTTGTAAAGTGACTTTCTGTCACAATGCAGTACATGCACCTCAACACCCAACTTCATGAACACTACATCAGAGTGAATGATGCGACTGAACCACGTGCGCTGGAGCCACCAGTGAGCGGCCAGTAGCTCATTGAGGCCCCTTGTGTTGTATGCGCTTGGTTTCAAGCTTCTAAGACCTTCCAATTTCAAGCTATGAAGGAAAAGTGAAGACGCGTTTACTTTTCATATTTCATGACTGTTGGCTGAGACGGCCAAAACATGCACTCGTGGAAACTTTTTTCAAAATCCACTTTGGGCTTGTAAGATGTTGTAAAGTGACTTTCTGTCACAATGCAGTACATGCACCTCAACACCCAACTTCATGAACACCACATCAGAGTGAATGATGCGACTGAACCGCGTGCGCTGGAGCCACCAGTGAGCGGCCAGTAGCTCATTGATGCCCCTTGTGTTGTATGCGCTTGGTTTCAAGCTTCTAAGACCTTCCAATTTCAAGCTATGAAGGAAAAGTGAAGACGCGTTTACTTTTCATATTTCATGACAGTTGGCTGAGACGGCCAAAATATGCACTCGTGGAAACTTTTTTCAAAATCCACTTTGGGCTTGTAAGATGTTGTAAAGTGACTTTCTGTCACAATGCAGTACATGCACCTCAACACCCAACTTCATGAACACCACATCAGAGTGAATGATGCGACTGAACCACGTGCGCTGGAGCCACCAGTGAGCGGCCAGTAGCTCATTGAGGCCCCTTGTGTTGTATGCGCTTGGTTTCAAGCTTCTAAGACCTTCCAATTTCAAGCTATGAAGGAAAAGTGAAGACGCGTTTACTTTTCATATTTCATGACAGTTGGCTGAGACGGCCAAAATATGCACTCGTGGAAACTTTTTTCAAAATCCACTTTGGGCTTGTAAGATGTTGTAAAGTGACTTTCTGTCACAATGCAGTACATGCACCTCAACACCCAACTTCATGAACACCACATCAGAGTGAATGATGCGACTGAACCGCGTGCGCTGGAGCCACCAGTGAGCGGCCAGTAGCTCATTGAGGCCCCTTGTGTTGTATGCGCTTGGTTTCAAGCTTCTAAGACCTTCCAATTTCAAGCTATGAAGGAAAAGTGAAGACGCGTTTACTTTTCATATTTCATGACAGTTGGCTGAGACGGCCAAAACATGCACTCGTGGAAACTTTTTTCAAAATCCACTTTGGGCTTGTAAGATGTTGTAAAGTGACTTTCTGTCACAATGCAGTACATGCACCTCAACACCCAACTTCATGAACACCACATCAGAGTGAATGATGCGACTGAACCGCGTGCGCTGGAGCCACCAGTGAGCGGCCAGTAGCTCATTGAGGCCCCTTGTGTTGTATGCGCTTGGTTTCAAGCTTCTAAGACCTTCCAATTTCAAGCTATGAAGGAAAAGTGAAGACGCGTTTACTTTTCATATTTCAGGACTGTTGGCTGAGACGGCCAAAACATGCACTCGTGGAAACTTTTTTCAAAATCCACTTTGGGCTTGTAAGATGTTGTAAAGTGACTTTCTGTCACAATGCAGTACATGCACCTCAACACCCAACTTCATGAACACCACATCAGAGTGAATGATGCGACTGAACCGCGTGCGCTGGAGCCACCAGTGAGCGGCCAGTAGCTCATTGAGGCCCCTTGTGTTGTATGCGCTTGGTTTCAAGCTTCTAAGACCTTCCAATTTCAAGCTATGAAGGAAAAGTGAAGACGCGTTTACTTTTCATATTTCATGACAGTTGGCTGAGACGGCCAAAATATGCACTCGTGGAAACTTTTTTCAAAATCCACTTTGGGCTTGTAAGATGTTGTAAAGTGACTTTCTGTCACAATGCAGTACATGCACCTCAACACCCAACTTCATGAACACCACATCAGAGTGAATGATGCGACTGAACCGCGTGCGCTGGAGCCACCAGTGAGCGGCCAGTAGCTCATTGAGGCCCCTTGTGTTGTATGCGCTTGGTTTCAAGCTTCTAAGACCTTCCAATTTCAAGCTATGAAGGAAAAGTGAAGACGCGTTTACTTTTCATATTTCATGACAGTTGGCTGAGACGGCCAAAATATGCACTCGTGGAAACTTTTTTCAAAATCCACTTTGGGCTTGTAAGATGTTGTAAAGTGACTTTCTGTCACAATGCAGTACATGCACCTCAACACCCAACTTCATGAACACCACATCTAGTGAATGATGCGACTGAACCGCGTGCGCTGGAGCCACCAGTGAGCGGCCAGTAGCTCATTGAGGCCCCTTGTGTTGTATGCGCTTGGTTTCAAGCTTCTAAGACCTTCCAATTTCAAGCTATGAAGGAAAAGTGAAGACGCGTTTACTTTTCATATTTCATGACAGTTGGCTGAGACGGCCAAAACATGCACTCGTGGAAACTTTTTTCAAAATCCACTTTGGGCTTGTAAGATGTTGTAAAGTGACTTTCTGTCACAATGCAGTACATGCACCTCAACACCCAACTTCATGAACACCACATCAGAGTGAATGATGCGACTGAACCGCGTGCGCTGGAGCCACCAGTGAGCGGCCAGTAGCTCATTGAGGCCCCTTGTGTTGTATGCGCTTGGTTTCAAGCTTCTAAGACCTTCCAATTTCAAGCTATGAAGGAAAAGTGAAGACGCGTTTACTTTTCATATTTCATGACAGTTGGCTGAGACGGCCAAAACATGCACTCGTGGAAACTTTTTTCAAAATCCACTTTGGGCTTGTAAGATGTTGTAAAGTGACTTTCTGTCACAATGCAGTACATGCACCTCAACACCCAACTTCATGAACACCACATCAAAGTGAATGATGCGACTGAACCGCGTGCGCTGGAGCCACCAGTGAGCCGCCAGTAGCTCATTGAGGCCCCTTGTGTTGTATGCGCTTGGTTTCAAGCTTCTAAGACCTTCCAATTTCAAGCTATGAAGGAAAAGTGAAGACGCGTTTACTTTTCATATTTCATGACAGTTGGCTGAGACGGCCAAAACATGCACTCGTGGAAACTTTTTTCAAAATCCACTTTGGGCTTGTAAGATGTTGTAAAGTGACTTTCTGTCACAATGCAGTACATGCACCTCAACACCCAACTTCATGAACACCACATCAGAGTGAATGATGCGACTGAACCGCGTGCGCTGGAGCCACCAGTGAGCCGCCAGTAGCTCATTGAGGCCCCTTGTGTTGTATGCGCTTGGTTTCAAGCTTCTAAGACCTTCCAATTTCAAGCTATGAAGGAAAAGTGAAGACGCGTTTACTTTTCATATTTCATGACAGTTGGCTGAGACGGCCAAAACATGCACTCGTGGAAACTTTTTTCAAAATCCACTTTGGGCTTGTAAGATGTTGTAAAGTGACTTTCTGTCACAATGCAGTACATGCACCTCAACACCCAACTTCATGAACACCACATCAAAGTGAATGATGCGACTGAACCGCGTGCGCTGGAGCCACCAGTGAGCCGCCAGTAGCTCATTGAGGCCCCTTGTGTTGTATGCGCTTGGTTTCAAGCTTCTAAGACCTTCCAATTTCAAGCTATGAAGGAAAAGTGAAGACGCGTTTACTTTTCATATTTCATGACAGTTGGCTGAGACGGCCAAAACATGCACTCGTGGAAACTTTTTTCAAAATCCACTTTGGGCTTGTAAGATGTTGTAAAGTGACTTTCTGTCACAATGCAGTACATGCACCTCAACACCCAACTTCATGAACACCACATCAGAGTGAATGATGCGACTGAACCGCGTGCGCTGGAGCCACCAGTGAGCCGCCAGTAGCTCATTGAGGCCCCTTGTGTTGTATGCGCTTGGTTTCAAGCTTCTAAGACCTTCCAATTTCAAGCTATGAAGGAAAAGTGAAGACACGTTTACTTTTCATATTTCATGACAGTTGGCTGAGACGGCCAAAACATGCACTCGTGGAAACTTTTTTCAAAATCCACTTTGGGCTTGTAAGATGTTGTAAAGTGACTTTCTGTCACAATGCAGTACATGCACCTCAACACCCAACTTCATGAACACCACATCAGAGTGAATGATGCGACTGAACCGCGTGCGCTGGAGCCACCAGTGAGCGGCCAGTAGCTCATTGATGCCCCTTGTGTTGTATGCGCTTGGTTTCAAGCTTCTAAGACCTTCCAATTTCAAGCTATGAAGGAAAAGTGAAGACGCGTTTACTTTTCATATTTCATGACAGTTGGCTGAGACGGCCAAAACATGCACTCGTGGAAACTTTTTTCAAAATCCACTTTGGGCTTGTAAGATGTTGTAAAGTGACTTTCTGTCACAATGCAGTACATGCACCTCAACACCCAACTTCATGAACACTACATCAGAGTGAATGATGCGACTGAACCACGTGCGCTGGAGCCACCAGTGAGCGGCCAGTAGCTCATTGAGGCCCCTTGTGTTGTATGCGCTTGGTTTCAAGCTTCTAAGACCTTCCAATTTCAAGCTATGAAGGAAAAGTGAAGACGCGTTTACTTTTCATATTTCATGACTGTTGGCTGAGACGGCCAAAACATGCACTCGTGGAAACTTTTTTCAAAATCCACTTTGGGCTTGTAAGATGTTGTAAAGTGACTTTCTGTCACAATGCAGTACATGCACCTCAACACCCAACTTCATGAACACCACATCAGAGTGAATGATGCGACTGAACCGCGTGCGCTGGAGCCACCAGTGAGCGGCCAGTAGCTCATTGATGCCCCTTGTGTTGTATGCGCTTGGTTTCAAGCTTCTAAGACCTTCCAATTTCAAGCTATGAAGGAAAAGTGAAGACGCGTTTACTTTTCATATTTCATGACAGTTGGCTGAGACGGCCAAAATATGCACTCGTGGAAACTTTTTTCAAAATCCACTTTGGGCTTGTAAGATGTTGTAAAGTGACTTTCTGTCACAATGCAGTACATGCACCTCAACACCCAACTTCATGAACACCACATCAGAGTGAATGATGCGACTGAACCACGTGCGCTGGAGCCACCAGTGAGCGGCCAGTAGCTCATTGAGGCCCCTTGTGTTGTATGCGCTTGGTTTCAAGCTTCTAAGACCTTCCAATTTCAAGCTATGAAGGAAAAGTGAAGACGCGTTTACTTTTCATATTTCATGACAGTTGGCTGAGACGGCCAAAATATGCACTCGTGGAAACTTTTTTCAAAATCCACTTTGGGCTTGTAAGATGTTGTAAAGTGACTTTCTGTCACAATGCAGTACATGCACCTCAACACCCAACTTCATGAACACCACATCAGAGTGAATGATGCGACTGAACCGCGTGCGCTGGAGCCACCAGTGAGCGGCCAGTAGCTCATTGAGGCCCCTTGTGTTGTATGCGCTTGGTTTCAAGCTTCTAAGACCTTCCAATTTCAAGCTATGAAGGAAAAGTGAAGACGCGTTTACTTTTCATATTTCATGACAGTTGGCTGAGACGGCCAAAACATGCACTCGTGGAAACTTTTTTCAAAATCCACTTTGGGCTTGTAAGATGTTGTAAAGTGACTTTCTGTCACAATGCAGTACATGCACCTCAACACCCAACTTCATGAACACCACATCAAAGTGAATGATGCGACTGAACCGCGTGCGCTGGAGCCACCAGTGAGCCGCCAGTAGCTCATTGAGGCCCCTTGTGTTGTATGCGCTTGGTTTCAAGCTTCTAAGACCTTCCAATTTCAAGCTATGAAGGAAAAGTGAAGACGCGTTTACTTTTCATATTTCATGACAGTTGGCTGAGACGGCCAAAACATGCACTCGTGGAAACTTTTTTCAAAATCCACTTTGGGCTTGTAAGATGTTGTAAAGTGACTTTCTGTCACAATGCAGTACATGCACCTCAACACCCAACTTCATGAACACCACATCAGAGTGAATGATGCGACTGAACCGCGTGCGCTGGAGCCACCAGTGAGCCGCCAGTAGCTCATTGAGGCCCCTTGTGTTGTATGCGCTTGGTTTCAAGCTTCTAAGACCTTCCAATTTCAAGCTATGAAGGAAAAGTGAAGACGCGTTTACTTTTCATATTTCATGACTGTTGGCTGAGACGGCCAAAACATGCACTCGTGGAAACTTTTTTCAAAATCCACTTTGGGCTTGTAAGATGTTGTAAAGTGACTTTCTGTCACAATGCAGTACATGCACCTCAACACCCAACTTCATGAACACCACATCAGAGTGAATGATGCGACTGAACCGCGTGCGCTGGAGCCACCAGTGAGCGGCCAGTAGCTCATTGATGCCCCTTGTGTTGTATGCGCTTGGTTTCAAGCTTCTAAGACCTTCCAATTTCAAGCTATGAAGGAAAAGTGAAGACGCGTTTACTTTTCATATTTCATGACAGTTGGCTGAGACGGCCAAAATATGCACTCGTGGAAACTTTTTTCAAAATCCACTTTGGGCTTGTAAGATGTTGTAAAGTGACTTTCTGTCACAATGCAGTACATGCACCTCAACACCCAACTTCATGAACACCACATCAGAGTGAATGATGCGACTGAACCACGTGCGCTGGAGCCACCAGTGAGCGGCCAGTAGCTCATTGAGGCCCCTTGTGTTGTATGCGCTTGGTTTCAAGCTTCTAAGACCTTCCAATTTCAAGCTATGAAGGAAAAGTGAAGACGCGTTTACTTTTCATATTTCATGACAGTTGGCTGAGACGGCCAAAATATGCACTCGTGGAAACTTTTTTCAAAATCCACTTTGGGCTTGTAAGATGTTGTAAAGTGACTTTCTGTCACAATGCAGTACATGCACCTCAACACCCAACTTCATGAACACCACATCAGAGTGAATGATGCGACTGAACCGCGTGCGCTGGAGCCACCAGTGAGCGGCCAGTAGCTCATTGAGGCCCCTTGTGTTGTATGCGCTTGGTTTCAAGCTTCTAAGACCTTCCAATTTCAAGCTATGAAGGAAAAGTGAAGACGCGTTTACTTTTCATATTTCATGACAGTTGGCTGAGACGGCCAAAATATGCACTCGTGGAAACTTTTTTCAAAATCCACTTTGGGCTTGTAAGATGTTGTAAAGTGACTTTCTGTCACAATGCAGTACATGCACCTCAACACCCAACTTCATGAACACCACATCAGAGTGAATGATGCGACTGAACCGCGTGCGCTGGAGCCACCAGTGAGCGGCCAGTAGCTCATTGAGGCCCCTTGTGTTGTATGCGCTTGGTTTCAAGCTTCTAAGACCTTCCAATTTCAAGCTATGAAGGAAAAGTGAAGACGCGTTTACTTTTCATATTTCATGACAGTTGGCTGAGACGGCCAAAATATGCACTCGTGGAAACTTTTTTCAAAATCCACTTTGGGCTTGTAAGATGTTGTAAAGTGACTTTCTGTCACAATGCAGTACATGCACCTCAACACCCAACTTCATGAACACCACATCTAGTGAATGATGCGACTGAACCGCGTGCGCTGGAGCCACCAGTGAGCGGCCAGTAGCTCATTGAGGCCCCTTGTGTTGTATGCGCTTGGTTTCAAGCTTCTAAGACCTTCCAATTTCAAGCTATGAAGGAAAAGTGAAGACGCGTTTACTTTTCATATTTCATGACAGTTGGCTGAGACGGCCAAAACATGCACTCGTGGAAACTTTTTTCAAAATCCACTTTGGGCTTGTAAGATGTTGTAAAGTGACTTTCTGTCACAATGCAGTACATGCACCTCAACACCCAACTTCATGAACACCACATCAGAGTGAATGATGCGACTGAACCGCGTGCGCTGGAGCCACCAGTGAGCGGCCAGTAGCTCATTGAGGCCCCTTGTGTTGTATGCGCTTGGTTTCAAGCTTCTAAGACCTTCCAATTTCAAGCTATGAAGGAAAAGTGAAGACGCGTTTACTTTTCATATTTCATGACAGTTGGCTGAGACGGCCAAAACATGCACTCGTGGAAACTTTTTTCAAAATCCACTTTGGGCTTGTAAGATGTTGTAAAGTGACTTTCTGTCACAATGCAGTACATGCACCTCAACACCCAACTTCATGAACACCACATCAAAGTGAATGATGCGACTGAACCGCGTGCGCTGGAGCCACCAGTGAGCCGCCAGTAGCTCATTGAGGCCCCTTGTGTTGTATGCGCTTGGTTTCAAGCTTCTAAGACCTTCCAATTTCAAGCTATGAAGGAAAAGTGAAGACGCGTTTACTTTTCATATTTCATGACAGTTGGCTGAGACGGCCAAAACATGCACTCGTGGAAACTTTTTTCAAAATCCACTTTGGGCTTGTAAGATGTTGTAAAGTGACTTTCTGTCACAATGCAGTACATGCACCTCAACACCCAACTTCATGAACACCACATCAGAGTGAATGATGCGACTGAACCGCGTGCGCTGGAGCCACCAGTGAGCCGCCAGTAGCTCATTGAGGCCCCTTGTGTTGTATGCGCTTGGTTTCAAGCTTCTAAGACCTTCCAATTTCAAGCTATGAAGGAAAAGTGAAGACGCGTTTACTTTTCATATTTCATGACAGTTGGCTGAGACGGCCAAAACATGCACTCGTGGAAACTTTTTTCAAAATCCACTTTGGGCTTGTAAGATGTTGTAAAGTGACTTTCTGTCACAATGCAGTACATGCACCTCAACACCCAACTTCATGAACACCACATCAAAGTGAATGATGCGACTGAACCGCGTGCGCTGGAGCCACCAGTGAGCCGCCAGTAGCTCATTGAGGCCCCTTGTGTTGTATGCGCTTGGTTTCAAGCTTCTAAGACCTTCCAATTTCAAGCTATGAAGGAAAAGTGAAGACGCGTTTACTTTTCATATTTCATGACAGTTGGCTGAGACGGCCAAAACATGCACTCGTGGAAACTTTTTTCAAAATCCACTTTGGGCTTGTAAGATGTTGTAAAGTGACTTTCTGTCACAATGCAGTACATGCACCTCAACACCCAACTTCATGAACACCACATCAGAGTGAATGATGCGACTGAACCGCGTGCGCTGGAGCCACCAGTGAGCCGCCAGTAGCTCATTGAGGCCCCTTGTGTTGTATGCGCTTGGTTTCAAGCTTCTAAGACCTTCCAATTTCAAGCTATGAAGGAAAAGTGAAGACGCGTTTACTTTTCATATTTCATGACAGTTGGCTGAGACGGCCAAAACATGCACTCGTGGAAACTTTTTTCAAAATCCACTTTGGGCTTGTAAGATGTTGTAAAGTGACTTTCTGTCACAATGCAGTACATGCACCTCAACACCCAACTTCATGAACACCACATCAGAGTGAATGATGCGACTGAACCGCGTGCGCTGGAGCCACCAGTGAGCGGCCAGTAGCTCATTGATGCCCCTTGTGTTGTATGCGCTTGGTTTCAAGCTTCTAAGACCTTCCAATTTCAAGCTATGAAGGAAAAGTGAAGACGCGTTTACTTTTCATATTTCATGACAGTTGGCTGAGACGGCCAAAACATGCACTCGTGGAAACTTTTTTCAAAATCCACTTTGGGCTTGTAAGATGTTGTAAAGTGACTTTCTGTCACAATGCAGTACATGCACCTCAACACCCAACTTCATGAACACTACATCAGAGTGAATGATGCGACTGAACCACGTGCGCTGGAGCCACCAGTGAGCGGCCAGTAGCTCATTGAGGCCCCTTGTGTTGTATGCGCTTGGTTTCAAGCTTCTAAGACCTTCCAATTTCAAGCTATGAAGGAAAAGTGAAGACGCGTTTACTTTTCATATTTCATGACTGTTGGCTGAGACGGCCAAAACATGCACTCGTGGAAACTTTTTTCAAAATCCACTTTGGGCTTGTAAGATGTTGTAAAGTGACTTTCTGTCACAATGCAGTACATGCACCTCAACACCCAACTTCATGAACACCACATCAGAGTGAATGATGCGACTGAACCGCGTGCGCTGGAGCCACCAGTGAGCGGCCAGTAGCTCATTGATGCCCCTTGTGTTGTATGCGCTTGGTTTCAAGCTTCTAAGACCTTCCAATTTCAAGCTATGAAGGAAAAGTGAAGACGCGTTTACTTTTCATATTTCATGACAGTTGGCTGAGACGGCCAAAATATGCACTCGTGGAAACTTTTTTCAAAATCCACTTTGGGCTTGTAAGATGTTGTAAAGTGACTTTCTGTCACAATGCAGTACATGCACCTCAACACCCAACTTCATGAACACCACATCAGAGTGAATGATGCGACTGAACCACGTGCGCTGGAGCCACCAGTGAGCGGCCAGTAGCTCATTGAGGCCCCTTGTGTTGTATGCGCTTGGTTTCAAGCTTCTAAGACCTTCCAATTTCAAGCTATGAAGGAAAAGTGAAGACGCGTTTACTTTTCATATTTCATGACAGTTGGCTGAGACGGCCAAAATATGCACTCGTGGAAACTTTTTTCAAAATCCACTTTGGGCTTGTAAGATGTTGTAAAGTGACTTTCTGTCACAATGCAGTACATGCACCTCAACACCCAACTTCATGAACACCACATCAGAGTGAATGATGCGACTGAACCGCGTGCGCTGGAGCCACCAGTGAGCGGCCAGTAGCTCATTGAGGCCCCTTGTGTTGTATGCGCTTGGTTTCAAGCTTCTAAGACCTTCCAATTTCAAGCTATGAAGGAAAAGTGAAGACGCGTTTACTTTTCATATTTCATGACAGTTGGCTGAGACGGCCAAAACATGCACTCGTGGAAACTTTTTTCAAAATCCACTTTGGGCTTGTAAGATGTTGTAAAGTGACTTTCTGTCACAATGCAGTACATGCACCTCAACACCCAACTTCATGAACACCACATCAAAGTGAATGATGCGACTGAACCGCGTGCGCTGGAGCCACCAGTGAGCCGCCAGTAGCTCATTGAGGCCCCTTGTGTTGTATGCGCTTGGTTTCAAGCTTCTAAGACCTTCCAATTTCAAGCTATGAAGGAAAAGTGAAGACGCGTTTACTTTTCATATTTCATGACAGTTGGCTGAGACGGCCAAAACATGCACTCGTGGAAACTTTTTTCAAAATCCACTTTGGGCTTGTAAGATGTTGTAAAGTGACTTTCTGTCACAATGCAGTACATGCACCTCAACACCCAACTTCATGAACACCACATCAGAGTGAATGATGCGACTGAACCGCGTGCGCTGGAGCCACCAGTGAGCCGCCAGTAGCTCATTGAGGCCCCTTGTGTTGTATGCGCTTGGTTTCAAGCTTCTAAGACCTTCCAATTTCAAGCTATGAAGGAAAAGTGAAGACGCGTTTACTTTTCATATTTCATGACTGTTGGCTGAGACGGCCAAAACATGCACTCGTGGAAACTTTTTTCAAAATCCACTTTGGGCTTGTAAGATGTTGTAAAGTGACTTTCTGTCACAATGCAGTACATGCACCTCAACACCCAACTTCATGAACACCACATCAGAGTGAATGATGCGACTGAACCGCGTGCGCTGGAGCCACCAGTGAGCGGCCAGTAGCTCATTGATGCCCCTTGTGTTGTATGCGCTTGGTTTCAAGCTTCTAAGACCTTCCAATTTCAAGCTATGAAGGAAAAGTGAAGACGCGTTTACTTTTCATATTTCATGACAGTTGGCTGAGACGGCCAAAATATGCACTCGTGGAAACTTTTTTCAAAATCCACTTTGGGCTTGTAAGATGTTGTAAAGTGACTTTCTGTCACAATGCAGTACATGCACCTCAACACCCAACTTCATGAACACCACATCAGAGTGAATGATGCGACTGAACCACGTGCGCTGGAGCCACCAGTGAGCGGCCAGTAGCTCATTGAGGCCCCTTGTGTTGTATGCGCTTGGTTTCAAGCTTCTAAGACCTTCCAATTTCAAGCTATGAAGGAAAAGTGAAGACGCGTTTACTTTTCATATTTCATGACAGTTGGCTGAGACGGCCAAAATATGCACTCGTGGAAACTTTTTTCAAAATCCACTTTGGGCTTGTAAGATGTTGTAAAGTGACTTTCTGTCACAATGCAGTACATGCACCTCAACACCCAACTTCATGAACACCACATCAGAGTGAATGATGCGACTGAACCGCGTGCGCTGGAGCCACCAGTGAGCGGCCAGTAGCTCATTGAGGCCCCTTGTGTTGTATGCGCTTGGTTTCAAGCTTCTAAGACCTTCCAATTTCAAGCTATGAAGGAAAAGTGAAGACGCGTTTACTTTTCATATTTCATGACAGTTGGCTGAGACGGCCAAAACATGCACTCGTGGAAACTTTTTTCAAAATCCACTTTGGGCTTGTAAGATGTTGTAAAGTGACTTTCTGTCACAATGCAGTACATGCACCTCAACACCCAACTTCATGAACACCACATCAAAGTGAATGATGCGACTGAACCGCGTGCGCTGGAGCCACCAGTGAGCCGCCAGTAGCTCATTGAGGCCCCTTGTGTTGTATGCGCTTGGTTTCAAGCTTCTAAGACCTTCCAATTTCAAGCTATGAAGGAAAAGTGAAGACGCGTTTACTTTTCATATTTCATGACAGTTGGCTGAGACGGCCAAAACATGCACTCGTGGAAACTTTTTTCAAAATCCACTTTGGGCTTGTAAGATGTTGTAAAGTGACTTTCTGTCACAATGCAGTACATGCACCTCAACACCCAACTTCATGAACACCACATCAGAGTGAATGATGCGACTGAACCGCGTGCGCTGGAGCCACCAGTGAGCCGCCAGTAGCTCATTGAGGCCCCTTGTGTTGTATGCGCTTGGTTTCAAGCTTCTAAGACCTTCCAATTTCAAGCTATGAAGGAAAAGTGAAGACGCGTTTACTTTTCATATTTCATGACAGTTGGCTGAGACGGCCAAAACATGCACTCGTGGAAACTTTTTTCAAAATCCACTTTGGGCTTGTAAGATGTTGTAAAGTGACTTTCTGTCACAATGCAGTACATGCACCTCAACACCCAACTTCATGAACACCACATCAGAGTGAATGATGCGACTGAACCGCGTGCGCTGGAGCCACCAGTGAGCCGCCAGTAGCTCATTGAGGCCCCTTGTGTTGTATGCGCTTGGTTTCAAGCTTCTAAGACCTTCCAATTTCAAGCTATGAAGGAAAAGTGAAGACGCGTTTACTTTTCATATTTCATGACAGTTGGCTGAGACGGCCAAAACATGCACTCGTGGAAACTTTTTTCAAAATCCACTTTGGGCTTGTAAGATGTTGTAAAGTGACTTTCTGTCACAATGCAGTACATGCACCTCAACACCCAACTTCATGAACACCACATCAGAGTGAATGATGCGACTGAACCGCGTGCGCTGGAGCCACCAGTGAGCGGCCAGTAGCTCATTGATGCCCCTTGTGTTGTATGCGCTTGGTTTCAAGCTTCTAAGACCTTCCAATTTCAAGCTATGAAGGAAAAGTGAAGACGCGTTTACTTTTCATATTTCATGACAGTTGGCTGAGACGGCCAAAACATGCACTCGTGGAAACTTTTTTCAAAATCCACTTTGGGCTTGTAAGATGTTGTAAAGTGACTTTCTGTCACAATGCAGTACATGCACCTCAACACCCAACTTCATGAACACTACATCAGAGTGAATGATGCGACTGAACCACGTGCGCTGGAGCCACCAGTGAGCGGCCAGTAGCTCATTGAGGCCCCTTGTGTTGTATGCGCTTGGTTTCAAGCTTCTAAGACCTTCCAATTTCAAGCTATGAAGGAAAAGTGAAGACGCGTTTACTTTTCATATTTCATGACTGTTGGCTGAGACGGCCAAAACATGCACTCGTGGAAACTTTTTTCAAAATCCACTTTGGGCTTGTAAGATGTTGTAAAGTGACTTTCTGTCACAATGCAGTACATGCACCTCAACACCCAACTTCATGAACACCACATCAGAGTGAATGATGCGACTGAACCGCGTGCGCTGGAGCCACCAGTGAGCGGCCAGTAGCTCATTGATGCCCCTTGTGTTGTATGCGCTTGGTTTCAAGCTTCTAAGACCTTCCAATTTCAAGCTATGAAGGAAAAGTGAAGACGCGTTTACTTTTCATATTTCATGACAGTTGGCTGAGACGGCCAAAATATGCACTCGTGGAAACTTTTTTCAAAATCCACTTTGGGCTTGTAAGATGTTGTAAAGTGACTTTCTGTCACAATGCAGTACATGCACCTCAACACCCAACTTCATGAACACCACATCAGAGTGAATGATGCGACTGAACCGCGTGCGCTGGAGCCACCAGTGAGCGGCCAGTAGCTCATTGAGGCCCCTTGTGTTGTATGCGCTTGGTTTCAAGCTTCTAAGACCTTCCAATTTCAAGCTATGAAGGAAAAGTGAAGACGCGTTTACTTTTCATATTTCATGACAGTTGGCTGAGACGGCCAAAACATGCACTCGTGGAAACTTTTTTCAAAATCCACTTTGGGCTTGTAAGATGTTGTAAAGTGACTTTCTGTCACAATGCAGTACATGCACCTCAACACCCAACTTCATGAACACCACATCAAAGTGAATGATGCGACTGAACCGCGTGCGCTGGAGCCACCAGTGAGCCGCCAGTAGCTCATTGAGGCCCCTTGTGTTGTATGCGCTTGGTTTCAAGCTTCTAAGACCTTCCAATTTCAAGCTATGAAGGAAAAGTGAAGACGCGTTTACTTTTCATATTTCATGACAGTTGGCTGAGACGGCCAAAACATGCACTCGTGGAAACTTTTTTCAAAATCCACTTTGGGCTTGTAAGATGTTGTAAAGTGACTTTCTGTCACAATGCAGTACATGCACCTCAACACCCAACTTCATGAACACCACATCAGAGTGAATGATGCGACTGAACCACGTGCGCTGGAGCCACCAGTGAGCCGCCAGTAGCTCATTGAGGCCCCTTGTGTTGTATGCGCTTGGTTTCAAGCTTCTAAGACCTTCCAATTTCAAGCTATGAAGGAAAAGTGAAGACGCGTTTACTTTTCATATTTCATGACAGTTGGCTGAGACGGCCAAAACATGCACTCGTGGAAACTTTTTTCAAAATCCACTTTGGGCTTGTAAGATGTTGTAAAGTGACTTTCTGTCACAATGCAGTACATGCACCTCAACACCCAACTTCATGAACACCACATCAGAGTGAATGATGCGACTGAACCGCGTGCGCTGGAGCCACCAGTGAGCCGCCAGTAGCTCATTGAGGCCCCTTGTGTTGTATGCGCTTGGTTTCAAGCTTCTAAGACCTTCCAATTTCAAGCTATGAAGGAAAAGTGAAGACGCGTTTACTTTTCATATTTCATGACAGTTGGCTGAGACGGCCAAAACATGCACTCGTGGAAACTTTTTTCAAAATCCACTTTGGGCTTGTAAGATGTTGTAAAGTGACTTTCTGTCACAATGCAGTACATGCACCTCAACACCCAACTTCATGAACACCACATCAGAGTGAATGATGCGACTGAACCACGTGCACTGGAGCCACCAGTGAGCGGCCAGTAGCTCATTGAGGCCCCTTGTGTTGTATGCGCTTGGTTTCAAGCTTCTAAGACCTTCCAATTTCAAGCTATGAAGGAAAAGTGAAGACGCGTTTACTTTTCATATTTCATGACAGTTGGCTGAGACGGCCAAAACATGCACTCGTGGAAACTTTTTTCAAAATCCACTTTGGGCTTGTAAGATGTTGTAAAGTGACTTTCTGTCACAATGCAGTACATGCACCTCAACACCCAACTTCATGAACACCACATCAGAGTGAATGATGCGACTGAACCGCGTGCGCTGGAGCCACCAGTGAGCGGCCAGTAGCTCATTGAGGCCCCTTGTGTTGTATGCGCTTGGTTTCAAGCTTCTAAGACCTTCCAATTTCAAGCTATGAAGGAAAAGTGAAGACGCGTTTACTTTTCATATTTCATGACTGTTGGCTGAGACGGCCAAAACATGCACTCGTGGAAACTTTTTTCAAAATCCACTTTGGGCTTGTAAGATGTTGTAAAGTGACTTTCTGTCACAATGCAGTACATGCACCTCAACACCCAACTTCATGAACACCACATCAGAGTGAATGATGCGACTGAACCGCGTGCGCTGGAGCCACCAGTGAGCGGCCAGTAGCTCATTGATGCCCCTTGTGTTGTATGCGCTTGGTTTCAAGCTTCTAAGACCTTCCAATTTCAAGCTATGAAGGAAAAGTGAAGACGCGTTTACTTTTCATATTTCATGACAGTTGGCTGAGACGGCCAAAATATGCACTCGTGGAAACTTTTTTCAAAATCCACTTTGGGCTTGTAAGATGTTGTAAAGTGACTTTCTGTCACAATGCAGTACATGCACCTCAACACCCAACTTCATGAACACCACATCAGAGTGAATGATGCGACTGAACCACGTGCGCTGGAGCCACCAGTGAGCGGCCAGTAGCTCATTGAGGCCCCTTGTGTTGTATGCGCTTGGTTTCAAGCTTCTAAGACCTTCCAATTTCAAGCTATGAAGGAAAAGTGAAGACGCGTTTACTTTTCATATTTCATGACAGTTGGCTGAGACGGCCAAAATATGCACTCGTGGAAACTTTTTTCAAAATCCACTTTGGGCTTGTAAGATGTTGTAAAGTGACTTTCTGTCACAATGCAGTACATGCACCTCAACACCCAACTTCATGAACACCACATCTAGTGAATGATGCGACTGAACCGCGTGCGCTGGAGCCACCAGTGAGCGGCCAGTAGCTCATTGAGGCCCCTTGTGTTGTATGCGCTTGGTTTCAAGCTTCTAAGACCTTCCAATTTCAAGCTATGAAGGAAAAGTGAAGACGCGTTTACTTTTCATATTTCATGACAGTTGGCTGAGACGGCCAAAACATGCACTCGTGGAAACTTTTTTCAAAATCCACTTTGGGCTTGTAAGATGTTGTAAAGTGACTTTCTGTCACAATGCAGTACATGCACCTCAACACCCAACTTCATGAACACCACATCAGAGTGAATGATGCGACTGAACCGCGTGCGCTGGAGCCACCAGTGAGCCGCCAGTAGCTCATTGAGGCCCCTTGTGTTGTATGCGCTTGGTTTCAAGCTTCTAAGACCTTCCAATTTCAAGCTATGAAGGAAAAGTGAAGACGCGTTTACTTTTCATATTTCATGACAGTTGGCTGAGACGGCCAAAACATGCACTCGTGGAAACTTTTTTCAAAATCCACTTTGGGCTTGTAAGATGTTGTAAAGTGACTTTCTGTCACAATGCAGTACATGCACCTCAACACCCAACTTCATGAACACCACATCAGAGTGAATGATGCGACTGAACCGCGTGCGCTGGAGCCACCAGTGAGCCGCCAGTAGCTCATTGAGGCCCCTTGTGTTGTATGCGCTTGGTTTCAAGCTTCTAAGACCTTCCAATTTCAAGCTATGAAGGAAAAGTGAAGACGCGTTTACTTTTCATATTTCATGACAGTTGGCTGAGACGGCCAAAACATGCACTCGTGGAAACTTTTTTCAAAATCCACTTTGGGCTTGTAAGATGTTGTAAAGTGACTTTCTGTCACAATGCAGTACATGCACCTCAACACCCAACTTCATGAACACCACATCAGAGTGAATGATGCGACTGAACCGCGTGCGCTGGAGCCACCAGTGAGCGGCCAGTAGCTCATTGATGCCCCTTGTGTTGTATGCGCTTGGTTTCAAGCTTCTAAGACCTTCCAATTTCAAGCTATGAAGGAAAAGTGAAGACGCGTTTACTTTTCATATTTCATGACAGTTGGCTGAGACGGCCAAAACATGCACTCGTGGAAACTTTTTTCAAAATCCACTTTGGGCTTGTAAGATGTTGTAAAGTGACTTTCTGTCACAATGCAGTACATGCACCTCAACACCCAACTTCATGAACACTACATCAGAGTGAATGATGCGACTGAACCACGTGCGCTGGAGCCACCAGTGAGCGGCCAGTAGCTCATTGAGGCCCCTTGTGTTGTATACGCTTGGTTTCAAGCTTCTAAGACCTTCCAATTTCAAGCTATGAAGGAAAAGTGAAGACGCGTTTACTTTTCATATTTCATGACAGTTGGCTGAGACGGCCAAAACATGCACTCGTGGAAACTTTTTTCAAAATCCACTTTGGGCTTGTAAGATGTTGTAAAGTGACTTTCTGTCACAATGCAGTACATGCACCTCAACACCCAACTTCATGAACACCACATCAGAGTGAATGATGCGACTGAACCACGTGCACTGGAGCCACCAGTGAGCGGCCAGTAGCTCATTGAGGCCCCTTGTGTTGTATGCGCTTGGTTTCAAGCTTCTAAGACCTTCCAATTTCAAGCTATGAAGGAAAAGTGAAGACGCGTTTACTTTTCATATTTCATGACAGTTGGCTGAGACGGCCAAAACATGCACTCGTGGAAACTTTTTTCAAAATCCACTTTGGGCTTGTAAGATGTTGTAAAGTGACTTTCTGTCACAATGCAGTACATGCACCTCAACACCCAACTTCATGAACACCACATCAGAGTGAATGATGCGACTGAACCGCGTGCGCTGGAGCCACCAGTGAGCGGCCAGTAGCTCATTGAGGCCCCTTGTGTTGTATGCGCTTGGTTTCAAGCTTCTAAGACCTTCCAATTTCAAGCTATGAAGGAAAAGTGAAGACGCGTTTACTTTTCATATTTCATGACTGTTGGCTGAGACGGCCAAAACATGCACTCGTGGAAACTTTTTTCAAAATCCACTTTGGGCTTGTAAGATGTTGTAAAGTGACTTTCTGTCACAATGCAGTACATGCACCTCAACACCCAACTTCATGAACACCACATCAGAGTGAATGATGCGACTGAACCGCGTGCGCTGGAGCCACCAGTGAGCGGCCAGTAGCTCATTGATGCCCCTTGTGTTGTATGCGCTTGGTTTCAAGCTTCTAAGACCTTCCAATTTCAAGCTATGAAGGAAAAGTGAAGACGCGTTTACTTTTCATATTTCATGACAGTTGGCTGAGACGGCCAAAATATGCACTCGTGGAAACTTTTTTCAAAATCCACTTTGGGCTTGTAAGATGTTGTAAAGTGACTTTCTGTCACAATGCAGTACATGCACCTCAACACCCAACTTCATGAACACCACATCAGAGTGAATGATGCGACTGAACCACGTGCGCTGGAGCCACCAGTGAGCGGCCAGTAGCTCATTGAGGCCCCTTGTGTTGTATGCGCTTGGTTTCAAGCTTCTAAGACCTTCCAATTTCAAGCTATGAAGGAAAAGTGAAGACGCGTTTACTTTTCATATTTCATGACAGTTGGCTGAGACGGCCAAAATATGCACTCGTGGAAACTTTTTTCAAAATCCACTTTGGGCTTGTAAGATGTTGTAAAGTGACTTTCTGTCACAATGCAGTACATGCACCTCAACACCCAACTTCATGAACACCACATCTAGTGAATGATGCGACTGAACCGCGTGCGCTGGAGCCACCAGTGAGCGGCCAGTAGCTCATTGAGGCCCCTTGTGTTGTATGCGCTTGGTTTCAAGCTTCTAAGACCTTCCAATTTCAAGCTATGAAGGAAAAGTGAAGACGCGTTTACTTTTCATATTTCATGACAGTTGGCTGAGACGGCCAAAACATGCACTCGTGGAAACTTTTTTCAAAATCCACTTTGGGCTTGTAAGATGTTGTAAAGTGACTTTCTGTCACAATGCAGTACATGCACCTCAACACCCAACTTCATGAACACCACATCAAAGTGAATGATGCGACTGAACCGCGTGCGCTGGAGCCACCAGTGAGCCGCCAGTAGCTCATTGAGGCCCCTTGTGTTGTATGCGCTTGGTTTCAAGCTTCTAAGACCTTCCAATTTCAAGCTATGAAGGAAAAGTGAAGACGCGTTTACTTTTCATATTTCATGACAGTTGGCTGAGACGGCCAAAACATGCACTCGTGGAAACTTTTTTCAAAATCCACTTTGGGCTTGTAAGATGTTGTAAAGTGACTTTCTGTCACAATGCAGTACATGCACCTCAACACCCAACTTCATGAACACCACATCAGAGTGAATGATGCGACTGAACCGCGTGCGCTGGAGCCACCAGTGAGCCGCCAGTAGCTCATTGAGGCCCCTTGTGTTGTATGCGCTTGGTTTCAAGCTTCTAAGACCTTCCAATTTCAAGCTATGAAGGAAAAGTGAAGACGCGTTTACTTTTCATATTTCATGACAGTTGGCTGAGACGGCCAAAACATGCACTCGTGGAAACTTTTTTCAAAATCCACTTTGGGCTTGTAAGATGTTGTAAAGTGACTTTCTGTCACAATGCAGTACATGCACCTCAACACCCAACTTCATGAACACCACATCAGAGTGAATGATGCGACTGAACCGCGTGCGCTGGAGCCACCAGTGAGCCGCCAGTAGCTCATTGAGGCCCCTTGTGTTGTATGCGCTTGGTTTCAAGCTTCTAAGACCTTCCAATTTCAAGCTATGAAGGAAAAGTGAAGACGCGTTTACTTTTCATATTTCATGACAGTTGGCTGAGACGGCCAAAACATGCACTCGTGGAAACTTTTTTCAAAATCCACTTTGGGCTTGTAAGATGTTGTAAAGTGACTTTCTGTCACAATGCAGTACATGCACCTCAACACCCAACTTCATGAACACCACATCAGAGTGAATGATGCGACTGAACCGCGTGCGCTGGAGCCACCAGTGAGCCGCCAGTAGCTCATTGAGGCCCCTTGTGTTGTATGCGCTTGGTTTCAAGCTTCTAAGACCTTCCAATTTCAAGCTATGAAGGAAAAGTGAAGACGCGTTTACTTTTCATATTTCATGACAGTTGGCTGAGACGGCCAAAACATGCACTCGTGGAAACTTTTTTCAAAATCCACTTTGGGCTTGTAAGATGTTGTAAAGTGACTTTCTGTCACAATGCAGTACATGCACCTCAACACCCAACTTCATGAACACCACATCAGAGTGAATGATGCGACTGAACCGCGTGCGCTGGAGCCACCAGTGAGCCGCCAGTAGCTCATTGAGGCCCCTTGTGTTGTATGCGCTTGGTTTCAAGCTTCTAAGACCTTCCAATTTCAAGCTATGAAGGAAAAGTGAAGACGCGTTTACTTTTCATATTTCATGACAGTTGGCTGAGACGGCCAAAACATGCACTCGTGGAAACTTTTTTCAAAATCCACTTTGGGCTTGTAAGATGTTGTAAAGTGACTTTCTGTCACAATGCAGTACATGCACCTCAACACCCAACTTCATGAACACCACATCAGAGTGAATGATGCAACTGAACCGCGTGCGCTGGAGCCACCAGTGAGCGGCCAGTAGCTCATTGATGCCCCTTGTGTTGTATGCGCTTGGTTTCAAGCTTCTAAGACCTTCCAATTTCAAGCTATGAAGGAAAAGTGAAGACGCGTTTACTTTTCATATTTCATGACAGTTGGCTGAGACGGCCAAAACATGCACTCGTGGAAACTTTTTTCAAAATCCACTTTGGGCTTGTAAGATGTTGTAAAGTGACTTTCTGTCACAATGCAGTACATGCACCTCAACACCCAACTTCATGAACACCACATCAGAGTGAATGATGCGACTGAACCGCGTGCGCTGGAGCCACCAGTGAGCGGCCAGTAGCTCATTGAGGCCCCTTGTGTTGTATGCGCTTGGTTTCAAGCTTCTAAGACCTTCCAATTTCAAGCTATGAAGGAAAAGTGAAGACGCGTTTACTTTTCATATTTCATGACTGTTGGCTGAGACGGCCAAAACATGCACTCGTGGAAACTTTTTTCAAAATCCACTTTGGGCTTGTAAGATGTTGTAAAGTGACTTTCTGTCACAATGCAGTACATGCACCTCAACACCCAACTTCATGAACACCACATCAGAGTGAATGATGCGACTGAACCGCGTGCGCTGGAGCCACCAGTGAGCGGCCAGTAGCTCATTGATGCCCCTTGTGTTGTATGCGCTTGGTTTCAAGCTTCTAAGACCTTCCAATTTCAAGCTATGAAGGAAAAGTGAAGACGCGTTTACTTTTCATATTTCATGACAGTTGGCTGAGACGGCCAAAATATGCACTCGTGGAAACTTTTTTCAAAATCCACTTTGGGCTTGTAAGATGTTGTAAAGTGACTTTCTGTCACAATGCAGTACATGCACCTCAACACCCAACTTCATGAACACCACATCTAGTGAATGATGCGACTGAACCGCGTGCGCTGGAGCCACCAGTGAGCGGCCAGTAGCTCATTGAGGCCCCTTGTGTTGTATGCGCTTGGTTTCAAGCTTCTAAGACCTTCCAATTTCAAGCTATGAAGGAAAAGTGAAGACGCGTTTACTTTTCATATTTCATGACAGTTGGCTGAGACGGCCAAAACATGCACTCGTGGAAACTTTTTTCAAAATCCACTTTGGGCTTGTAAGATGTTGTAAAGTGACTTTCTGTCACAATGCAGTACATGCACCTCAACACCCAACTTCATGAACACCACATCAAAGTGAATGATGCGACTGAACCGCGTGCGCTGGAGCCACCAGTGAGCCGCCAGTAGCTCATTGAGGCCCCTTGTGTTGTATGCGCTTGGTTTCAAGCTTCTAAGACCTTCCAATTTCAAGCTATGAAGGAAAAGTGAAGACGCGTTTACTTTTCATATTTCATGACAGTTGGCTGAGACGGCCAAAACATGCACTCGTGGAAACTTTTTTCAAAATCCACTTTGGGCTTGTAAGATGTTGTAAAGTGACTTTCTGTCACAATGCAGTACATGCACCTCAACACCCAACTTCATGAACACCACATCAGAGTGAATGATGCGACTGAACCGCGTGCGCTGGAGCCACCAGTGAGCCGCCAGTAGCTCATTGAGGCCCCTTGTGTTGTATGCGCTTGGTTTCAAGCTTCTAAGACCTTCCAATTTCAAGCTATGAAGGAAAAGTGAAGACGCGTTTACTTTTCATATTTCATGACAGTTGGCTGAGACGGCCAAAACATGCACTCGTGGAAACTTTTTTCAAAATCCACTTTGGGCTTGTAAGATGTTGTAAAGTGACTTTCTGTCACAATGCAGTACATGCACCTCAACACCCAACTTCATGAACACCACATCAGAGTGAATGATGCGACTGAACCGCGTGCGCTGGAGCCACCAGTGAGCCGCCAGTAGCTCATTGAGGCCCCTTGTGTTGTATGCGCTTGGTTTCAAGCTTCTAAGACCTTCCAATTTCAAGCTATGAAGGAAAAGTGAAGACGCGTTTACTTTTCATATTTCATGACAGTTGGCTGAGACGGCCAAAACATGCACTCGTGGAAACTTTTTTCAAAATCCACTTTGGGCTTGTAAGATGTTGTAAAGTGACTTTCTGTCACAATGCAGTACATGCACCTCAACACCCAACTTCATGAACACCACATCAGAGTGAATGATGCGACTGAACCGCGTGCGCTGGAGCCACCAGTGAGCCGCCAGTAGCTCATTGAGGCCCCTTGTGTTGTATGCGCTTGGTTTCAAGCTTCTAAGACCTTCCAATTTCAAGCTATGAAGGAAAAGTGAAGACGCGTTTACTTTTCATATTTCATGACAGTTGGCTGAGACGGCCAAAACATGCACTCGTGGAAACTTTTTTCAAAATCCACTTTGGGCTTGTAAGATGTTGTAAAGTGACTTTCTGTCACAATGCAGTACATGCACCTCAACACCCAACTTCATGAACACCACATCAGAGTGAATGATGCGACTGAACCGCGTGCGCTGGAGCCACCAGTGAGCCGCCAGTAGCTCATTGAGGCCCCTTGTGTTGTATGCGCTTGGTTTCAAGCTTCTAAGACCTTCCAATTTCAAGCTATGAAGGAAAAGTGAAGACGCGTTTACTTTTCATATTTCATGACAGTTGGCTGAGACGGCCAAAACATGCACTCGTGGAAACTTTTTTCAAAATCCACTTTGGGCTTGTAAGATGTTGTAAAGTGACTTTCTGTCACAATGCAGTACATGCACCTCAACACCCAACTTCATGAACACCACATCAGAGTGAATGATGCGACTGAACCGCGTGCGCTGGAGCCACCAGTGAGCCGCCAGTAGCTCATTGAGGCCCCTTGTGTTGTATGCGCTTGGTTTCAAGCTTCTAAGACCTTCCAATTTCAAGCTATGAAGGAAAAGTGAAGACGCGTTTACTTTTCATATTTCATGACAGTTGGCTGAGACGGCCAAAACATGCACTCGTGGAAACTTTTTTCAAAATCCACTTTGGGCTTGTAAGATGTTGTAAAGTGACTTTCTGTCACAATGCAGTACATGCACCTCAACACCCAACTTCATGAACACCACATCAGAGTGAATGATGCGACTGAACCGCGTGCGCTGGAGCCACCAGTGAGCCGCCAGTAGCTCATTGAGGCCCCTTGTGTTGTATGCGCTTGGTTTCAAGCTTCTAAGACCTTCCAATTTCAAGCTATGAAGGAAAAGTGAAGACGCGTTTACTTTTCATATTTCATGACAGTTGGCTGAGACGGCCAAAACATGCACTCGTGGAAACTTTTTTCAAAATCCACTTTGGGCTTGTAAGATGTTGTAAAGTGACTTTCTGTCACAATGCAGTACATGCACCTCAACACCCAACTTCATGAACACCACATCAGAGTGAATGATGCGACTGAACCGCGTGCGCTGGAGCCACCAGTGAGCCGCCAGTAGCTCATTGAGGCCCCTTGTGTTGTATGCGCTTGGTTTCAAGCTTCTAAGACCTTCCAATTTCAAGCTATGAAGGAAAAGTGAAGACGCGTTTACTTTTCATATTTCATGACAGTTGGCTGAGACGGCCAAAACATGCACTCGTGGAAACTTTTTTCAAAATCCACTTTGGGCTTGTAAGATGTTGTAAAGTGACTTTCTGTCACAATGCAGTACATGCACCTCAACACCCAACTTCATGAACACCACATCAGAGTGAATGATGCAACTGAACCGCGTGCGCTGGAGCCACCAGTGAGCGGCCAGTAGCTCATTGATGCCCCTTGTGTTGTATGCGCTTGGTTTCAAGCTTCTAAGACCTTCCAATTTCAAGCTATGAAGGAAAAGTGAAGACGCGTTTACTTTTCATATTTCATGACAGTTGGCTGAGACGGCCAAAACATGCACTCGTGGAAACTTTTTTCAAAATCCACTTTGGGCTTGTAAGATGTTGTAAAGTGACTTTCTGTCACAATGCAGTACATGCACCTCAACACCCAACTTCATGAACACCACATCAGAGTGAATGATGCGACTGAACCGCGTGCGCTGGAGCCACCAGTGAGCGGCCAGTAGCTCATTGAGGCCCCTTGTGTTGTATGCGCTTGGTTTCAAGCTTCTAAGACCTTCCAATTTCAAGCTATGAAGGAAAAGTGAAGACGCGTTTACTTTTCATATTTCATGACTGTTGGCTGAGACGGCCAAAACATGCACTCGTGGAAACTTTTTTCAAAATCCACTTTGGGCTTGTAAGATGTTGTAAAGTGACTTTCTGTCACAATGCAGTACATGCACCTCAACACCCAACTTCATGAACACCACATCAGAGTGAATGATGCGACTGAACCGCGTGCGCTGGAGCCACCAGTGAGCGGCCAGTAGCTCATTGATGCCCCTTGTGTTGTATGCGCTTGGTTTCAAGCTTCTAAGACCTTCCAATTTCAAGCTATGAAGGAAAAGTGAAGACGCGTTTACTTTTCATATTTCATGACAGTTGGCTGAGACGGCCAAAATATGCACTCGTGGAAACTTTTTTCAAAATCCACTTTGGGCTTGTAAGATGTTGTAAAGTGACTTTCTGTCACAATGCAGTACATGCACCTCAACACCCAACTTCATGAACACCACATCAGAGTGAATGATGCGACTGAACCACGTGCGCTGGAGCCACCAGTGAGCGGCCAGTAGCTCATTGAGGCCCCTTGTGTTGTATGCGCTTGGTTTCAAGCTTCTAAGACCTTCCAATTTCAAGCTATGAAGGAAAAGTGAAGACGCGTTTACTTTTCATATTTCATGACAGTTGGCTGAGACGGCCAAAATATGCACTCGTGGAAACTTTTTTCAAAATCCACTTTGGGCTTGTAAGATGTTGTAAAGTGACTTTCTGTCACAATGCAGTACATGCACCTCAACACCCAACTTCATGAACACCACATCTAGTGAATGATGCGACTGAACCGCGTGCGCTGGAGCCACCAGTGAGCGGCCAGTAGCTCATTGAGGCCCCTTGTGTTGTATGCGCTTGGTTTCAAGCTTCTAAGACCTTCCAATTTCAAGCTATGAAGGAAAAGTGAAGACGCGTTTACTTTTCATATTTCATGACAGTTGGCTGAGACGGCCAAAACATGCACTCGTGGAAACTTTTTTCAAAATCCACTTTGGGCTTGTAAGATGTTGTAAAGTGACTTTCTGTCACAATGCAGTACATGCACCTCAACACCCAACTTCATGAACACCACATCAAAGTGAATGATGCGACTGAACCGCGTGCGCTGGAGCCACCAGTGAGCCGCCAGTAGCTCATTGAGGCCCCTTGTGTTGTATGCGCTTGGTTTCAAGCTTCTAAGACCTTCCAATTTCAAGCTATGAAGGAAAAGTGAAGACGCGTTTACTTTTCATATTTCATGACAGTTGGCTGAGACGGCCAAAACATGCACTCGTGGAAACTTTTTTCAAAATCCACTTTGGGCTTGTAAGATGTTGTAAAGTGACTTTCTGTCACAATGCAGTACATGCACCTCAACACCCAACTTCATGAACACCACATCAGAGTGAATGATGCGACTGAACCGCGTGCGCTGGAGCCACCAGTGAGCCGCCAGTAGCTCATTGAGGCCCCTTGTGTTGTATGCGCTTGGTTTCAAGCTTCTAAGACCTTCCAATTTCAAGCTATGAAGGAAAAGTGAAGACGCGTTTACTTTTCATATTTCATGACAGTTGGCTGAGACGGCCAAAACATGCCCTCGTGGAAACTTTTTTCAAAATCCACTTTGGGCTTGTAAGATGTTGTAAAGTGACTTTCTGTCACAATGCAGTACATGCACCTCAACACCCAACTTCATGAACACCACATCAGAGTGAATGATGCGACTGAACCGCGTGCGCTGGAGCCACCAGTGAGCCGCCAGTAGCTCATTGAGGCCCCTTGTGTTGTATGCGCTTGGTTTCAAGCTTCTAAGACCTTCCAATTTCAAGCTATGAAGGAAAAGTGAAGACGCGTTTACTTTTCATATTTCATGACAGTTGGCTGAGACGGCCAAAACATGCCCTCGTGGAAACTTTTTTCAAAATCCACTTTGGGCTTGTAAGATGTTGTAAAGTGACTTTCTGTCACAATGCAGTACATGCACCTCAACACCCAACTTCATGAACACCACATCAGAGTGAATGATGCGACTGAACCGCGTGCGCTGGAGCCACCAGTGAGCCGCCAGTAGCTCATTGAGGCCCCTTGTGTTGTATGCGCTTGGTTTCAAGCTTCTAAGACCTTCCAATTTCAAGCTATGAAGGAAAAGTGAAGACGCGTTTACTTTTCATATTTCATGACAGTTGGCTGAGACGGCCAAAACATGCACTCGTGGAAACTTTTTTCAAAATCCACTTTGGGCTTGTAAGATGTTGTAAAGTGACTTTCTGTCACAATGCAGTACATGCACCTCAACACCCAACTTCATGAACACCACATCAAAGTGAATGATGCGACTGAACCGCGTGCGCTGGAGCCACCAGTGAGCCGCCAGTAGCTCATTGAGGCCCCTTGTGTTGTATGCGCTTGGTTTCAAGCTTCTAAGACCTTCCAATTTCAAGCTATGAAGGAAAAGTGAAGACGCGTTTACTTTTCATATTTCATGACAGTTGGCTGAGACGGCCAAAACATGCACTCGTGGAAACTTTTTTCAAAATCCACTTTGGGCTTGTAAGATGTTGTAAAGTGACTTTCTGTCACAATGCAGTACATGCACCTCAACACCCAACTTCATGAACACCACATCAGAGTGAATGATGCGACTGAACCGCGTGCGCTGGAGCCACCAGTGAGCCGCCAGTAGCTCATTGAGGCCCCTTGTGTTGTATGCGCTTGGTTTCAAGCTTCTAAGACCTTCCAATTTCAAGCTATGAAGGAAAAGTGAAGACGCGTTTACTTTTCATATTTCATGACAGTTGGCTGAGACGGCCAAAACATGCCCTCGTGGAAACTTTTTTCAAAATCCACTTTGGGCTTGTAAGATGTTGTAAAGTGACTTTCTGTCACAATGCAGTACATGCACCTCAACACCCAACTTCATGAACACCACATCAGAGTGAATGATGCGACTGAACCGCGTGCGCTGGAGCCACCAGTGAGCCGCCAGTAGCTCATTGAGGCCCCTTGTGTTGTATGCGCTTGGTTTCAAGCTTCTAAGACCTTCCAATTTCAAGCTATGAAGGAAAAGTGAAGACGCGTTTACTTTTCATATTTCATGACAGTTGGCTGAGACGGCCAAAACATGCACTCGTGGAAACTTTTTTCAAAATCCACTTTGGGCTTGTAAGATGTTGTAAAGTGACTTTCTGTCACAATGCAGTACATGCACCTCAACACCCAACTTCATGAACACCACATCAGAGTGAATGATGCGACTGAACCGCGTGCGCTGGAGCCACCAGTGAGCCGCCAGTAGCTCATTGAGGCCCCTTGTGTTGTATGCGCTTGGTTTCAAGCTTCTAAGACCTTCCAATTTCAAGCTATGAAGGAAAAGTGAAGACGCGTTTACTTTTCATATTTCATGACAGTTGGCTGAGACGGCCAAAACATGCACTCGTGGAAACTTTTTTCAAAATCCACTTTGGGCTTGTAAGATGTTGTAAAGTGACTTTCTGTCACAATGCAGTACATGCACCTCAACACCCAACTTCATGAACACCACATCAGAGTGAATGATGCGACTGAACCGCGTGCGCTGGAGCCACCAGTGAGCCGCCAGTAGCTCATTGAGGCCCCTTGTGTTGTATGCGCTTGGTTTCAAGCTTCTAAGACCTTCCAATTTCAAGCTATGAAGGAAAAGTGAAGACGCGTTTACTTTTCATATTTCATGACAGTTGGCTGAGACGGCCAAAACATGCACTCGTGGAAACTTTTTTCAAAATCCACTTTGGGCTTGTAAGATGTTGTAAAGTGACTTTCTGTCACAATGCAGTACATGCACCTCAACACCCAACTTCATGAACACCACATCAGAGTGAATGATGCGACTGAACCGCGTGCGCTGGAGCCACCAGTGAGCGGCCAGTAGCTCATTGATGCCCCTTGTGTTGTATGCGCTTGGTTTCAAGCTTCTAAGACCTTCCAATTTCAAGCTATGAAGGAAAAGTGAAGACGCGTTTACTTTTCATATTTCATGACAGTTGGCTGAGACGGCCAAAACATGCACTCGTGGAAACTTTTTTCAAAATCCACTTTGGGCTTGTAAGATGTTGTAAAGTGACTTTCTGTCACAATGCAGTACATGCACCTCAACACCCAACTTCATGAACACTACATCAGAGTGAATGATGCGACTGAACCACGTGCGCTGGAGCCACCAGTGAGCGGCCAGTAGCTCATTGAGGCCCCTTGTGTTGTATGCGCTTGGTTTCAAGCTTCTAAGACCTTCCAATTTCAAGCTATGAAGGAAAAGTGAAGACGCGTTTACTTTTCATATTTCATGACAGTTGGCTGAGACGGCCAAAACATGCACTCGTGGAAACTTTTTTCAAAATCCACTTTGGGCTTGTAAGATGTTGTAAAGTGACTTTCTGTCACAATGCAGTACATGCACCTCAACACCCAACTTCATGAACACCACATCAGAGTGAATGATGCGACTGAACCACGTGCACTGGAGCCACCAGTGAGCGGCCAGTAGCTCATTGAGGCCCCTTGTGTTGTATGCGCTTGGTTTCAAGCTTCTAAGACCTTCCAATTTCAAGCTATGAAGGAAAAGTGAAGACGCGTTTACTTTTCATATTTCATGACAGTTGGCTGAGACGGCCAAAACATGCACTCGTGGAAACTTTTTTCAAAATCCACTTTGGGCTTGTAAGATGTTGTAAAGTGACTTTCTGTCACAATGCAGTACATGCACCTCAACACCCAACTTCATGAACACCACATCAGAGTGAATGATGCGACTGAACCGCGTGCGCTGGAGCCACCAGTGAGCGGCCAGTAGCTCATTGAGGCCCCTTGTGTTGTATGCGCTTGGTTTCAAGCTTCTAAGACCTTCCAATTTCAAGCTATGAAGGAAAAGTGAAGACGCGTTTACTTTTCATATTTCATGACTGTTGGCTGAGACGGCCAAAACATGCACTCGTGGAAACTTTTTTCAAAATCCACTTTGGGCTTGTAAGATGTTGTAAAGTGACTTTCTGTCACAATGCAGTACATGCACCTCAACACCCAACTTCATGAACACCACATCAAAGTGAATGATGCGACTGAACCGCGTGCGCTGGAGCCACCAGTGAGCCGCCAGTAGCTCATTGAGGCCCCTTGTGTTGTATGCGCTTGGTTTCAAGCTTCTAAGACCTTCCAATTTCAAGCTATGAAGGAAAAGTGAAGACGCGTTTACTTTTCATATTTCATGACAGTTGGCTGAGACGGCCAAAACATGCACTCGTGGAAACTTTTTTCAAAATCCACTTTGGGCTTGTAAGATGTTGTAAAGTGACTTTCTGTCACAATGCAGTACATGCACCTCAACACCCAACTTCATGAACACCACATCAGAGTGAATGATGCGACTGAACCGCGTGCGCTGGAGCCACCAGTGAGCCGCCAGTAGCTCATTGAGGCCCCTTGTGTTGTATGCGCTTGGTTTCAAGCTTCTAAGACCTTCCAATTTCAAGCTATGAAGGAAAAGTGAAGACGCGTTTACTTTTCATATTTCATGACAGTTGGCTGAGACGGCCAAAACATGCACTCGTGGAAACTTTTTTCAAAATCCACTTTGGGCTTGTAAGATGTTGTAAAGTGACTTTCTGTCACAATGCAGTACATGCACCTCAACACCCAACTTCATGAACACCACATCAAAGTGAATGATGCGACTGAACCGCGTGCGCTGGAGCCACCAGTGAGCCGCCAGTAGCTCATTGAGGCCCCTTGTGTTGTATGCGCTTGGTTTCAAGCTTCTAAGACCTTCCAATTTCAAGCTATGAAGGAAAAGTGAAGACGCGTTTACTTTTCATATTTCATGACAGTTGGCTGAGACGGCCAAAACATGCACTCGTGGAAACTTTTTTCAAAATCCACTTTGGGCTTGTAAGATGTTGTAAAGTGACTTTCTGTCACAATGCAGTACATGCACCTCAACACCCAACTTCATGAACACCACATCAGAGTGAATGATGCGACTGAACCGCGTGCGCTGGAGCCACCAGTGAGCCGCCAGTAGCTCATTGAGGCCCCTTGTGTTGTATGCGCTTGGTTTCAAGCTTCTAAGACCTTCCAATTTCAAGCTATGAAGGAAAAGTGAAGACGCGTTTACTTTTCATATTTCATGACAGTTGGCTGAGACGGCCAAAACATGCCCTCGTGGAAACTTTTTTCAAAATCCACTTTGGGCTTGTAAGATGTTGTAAAGTGACTTTCTGTCACAATGCAGTACATGCACCTCAACACCCAACTTCATGAACACCACATCAGAGTGAATGATGCGACTGAACCGCGTGCGCTGGAGCCACCAGTGAGCCGCCAGTAGCTCATTGAGGCCCCTTGTGTTGTATGCGCTTGGTTTCAAGCTTCTAAGACCTTCCAATTTCAAGCTATGAAGGAAAAGTGAAGACGCGTTTACTTTTCATATTTCATGACAGTTGGCTGAGACGGCCAAAACATGCACTCGTGGAAACTTTTTTCAAAATCCACTTTGGGCTTGTAAGATGTTGTAAAGTGACTTTCTGTCACAATGCAGTACATGCACCTCAACACCCAACTTCATGAACACCACATCAGAGTGAATGATGCGACTGAACCGCGTGCGCTGGAGCCACCAGTGAGCCGCCAGTAGCTCATTGAGGCCCCTTGTGTTGTATGCGCTTGGTTTCAAGCTTCTAAGACCTTCCAATTTCAAGCTATGAAGGAAAAGTGAAGACGCGTTTACTTTTCATATTTCATGACAGTTGGCTGAGACGGCCAAAACATGCACTCGTGGAAACTTTTTTCAAAATCCACTTTGGGCTTGTAAGATGTTGTAAAGTGACTTTCTGTCACAATGCAGTACATGCACCTCAACACCCAACTTCATGAACACCACATCAGAGTGAATGATGCGACTGAACCGCGTGCGCTGGAGCCACCAGTGAGCCGCCAGTAGCTCATTGAGGCCCCTTGTGTTGTATGCGCTTGGTTTCAAGCTTCTAAGACCTTCCAATTTCAAGCTATGAAGGAAAAGTGAAGACGCGTTTACTTTTCATATTTCATGACAGTTGGCTGAGACGGCCAAAACATGCACTCGTGGAAACTTTTTTCAAAATCCACTTTGGGCTTGTAAGATGTTGTAAAGTGACTTTCTGTCACAATGCAGTACATGCACCTCAACACCCAACTTCATGAACACCACATCAGAGTGAATGATGCGACTGAACCGCGTGCGCTGGAGCCACCAGTGAGCGGCCAGTAGCTCATTGATGCCCCTTGTGTTGTATGCGCTTGGTTTCAAGCTTCTAAGACCTTCCAATTTCAAGCTATGAAGGAAAAGTGAAGACGCGTTTACTTTTCATATTTCATGACAGTTGGCTGAGACGGCCAAAACATGCACTCGTGGAAACTTTTTTCAAAATCCACTTTGGGCTTGTAAGATGTTGTAAAGTGACTTTCTGTCACAATGCAGTACATGCACCTCAACACCCAACTTCATGAACACTACATCAGAGTGAATGATGCGACTGAACCACGTGCGCTGGAGCCACCAGTGAGCGGCCAGTAGCTCATTGAGGCCCCTTGTGTTGTATGCGCTTGGTTTCAAGCTTCTAAGACCTTCCAATTTCAAGCTATGAAGGAAAAGTGAAGACGCGTTTACTTTTCATATTTCATGACAGTTGGCTGAGACGGCCAAAACATGCACTCGTGGAAACTTTTTTCAAAATCCACTTTGGGCTTGTAAGATGTTGTAAAGTGACTTTCTGTCACAATGCAGTACATGCACCTCAACACCCAACTTCATGAACACCACATCAGAGTGAATGATGCGACTGAACCACGTGCACTGGAGCCACCAGTGAGCGGCCAGTAGCTCATTGAGGCCCCTTGTGTTGTATGCGCTTGGTTTCAAGCTTCTAAGACCTTCCAATTTCAAGCTATGAAGGAAAAGTGAAGACGCGTTTACTTTTCATATTTCATGACAGTTGGCTGAGACGGCCAAAACATGCACTCGTGGAAACTTTTTTCAAAATCCACTTTGGGCTTGTAAGATGTTGTAAAGTGACTTTCTGTCACAATGCAGTACATGCACCTCAACACCCAACTTCATGAACACCACATCAGAGTGAATGATGCGACTGAACCGCGTGCGCTGGAGCCACCAGTGAGCGGCCAGTAGCTCATTGAGGCCCCTTGTGTTGTATGCGCTTGGTTTCAAGCTTCTAAGACCTTCCAATTTCAAGCTATGAAGGAAAAGTGAAGACGCGTTTACTTTTCATATTTCATGACTGTTGGCTGAGACGGCCAAAACATGCACTCGTGGAAACTTTTTTCAAAATCCACTTTGGGCTTGTAAGATGTTGTAAAGTGACTTTCTGTCACAATGCAGTACATGCACCTCAACACCCAACTTCATGAACACCACATCAGAGTGAATGATGCGACTGAACCGCGTGCGCTGGAGCCACCAGTGAGCGGCCAGTAGCTCATTGATGCCCCTTGTGTTGTATGCGCTTGGTTTCAAGCTTCTAAGACCTTCCAATTTCAAGCTATGAAGGAAAAGTGAAGACGCGTTTACTTTTCATATTTCATGACAGTTGGCTGAGACGGCCAAAACATGCACTCGTGGAAACTTTTTTCAAAATCCACTTTGGGCTTGTAAGATGTTGTAAAGTGACTTTCTGTCACAATGCAGTACATGCACCTCAACACCCAACTTCATGAACACCACATCAGAGTGAATGATGCGACTGAACCGCGTGCGCTGGAGCCACCAGTGAGCCGCCAGTAGCTCATTGAGGCCCCTTGTGTTGTATGCGCTTGGTTTCAAGCTTCTAAGACCTTCCAATTTCAAGCTATGAAGGAAAAGTGAAGACGCGTTTACTTTTCATATTTCATGACAGTTGGCTGAGACGGCCAAAACATGCACTCGTGGAAACTTTTTTCAAAATCCACTTTGGGCTTGTAAGATGTTGTAAAGTGACTTTCTGTCACAATGCAGTACATGCACCTCAACACCCAACTTCATGAACACCACATCAGAGTGAATGATGCGACTGAACCGCGTGCGCTGGAGCCACCAGTGAGCGGCCAGTAGCTCATTGATGCCCCTTGTGTTGTATGCGCTTGGTTTCAAGCTTCTAAGACCTTCCAATTTCAAGCTATGAAGGAAAAGTGAAGACGCGTTTACTTTTCATATTTCATGACAGTTGGCTGAGACGGCCAAAACATGCACTCGTGGAAACTTTTTTCAAAATCCACTTTGGGCTTGTAAGATGTTGTAAAGTGACTTTCTGTCACAATGCAGTACATGCACCTCAACACCCAACTTCATGAACACTACATCAGAGTGAATGATGCGACTGAACCACGTGCGCTGGAGCCACCAGTGAGCGGCCAGTAGCTCATTGAGGCCCCTTGTGTTGTATGCGCTTGGTTTCAAGCTTCTAAGACCTTCCAATTTCAAGCTATGAAGGAAAAGTGAAGACGCGTTTACTTTTCATATTTCATGACAGTTGGCTGAGACGGCCAAAACATGCACTCGTGGAAACTTTTTTCAAAATCCACTTTGGGCTTGTAAGATGTTGTAAAGTGACTTTCTGTCACAATGCAGTACATGCACCTCAACACCCAACTTCATGAACACCACATCAGAGTGAATGATGCGACTGAACCACGTGCACTGGAGCCACCAGTGAGCGGCCAGTAGCTCATTGAGGCCCCTTGTGTTGTATGCGCTTGGTTTCAAGCTTCTAAGACCTTCCAATTTCAAGCTATGAAGGAAAAGTGAAGACGCGTTTACTTTTCATATTTCATGACAGTTGGCTGAGACGGCCAAAACATGCACTCGTGGAAACTTTTTTCAAAATCCACTTTGGGCTTGTAAGATGTTGTAAAGTGACTTTCTGTCACAATGCAGTACATGCACCTCAACACCCAACTTCATGAACACCACATCAGAGTGAATGATGCGACTGAACCGCGTGCGCTGGAGCCACCAGTGAGCGGCCAGTAGCTCATTGAGGCCCCTTGTGTTGTATGCGCTTGGTTTCAAGCTTCTAAGACCTTCCAATTTCAAGCTATGAAGGAAAAGTGAAGACGCGTTTACTTTTCATATTTCATGACTGTTGGCTGAGACGGCCAAAACATGCACTCGTGGAAACTTTTTTCAAAATCCACTTTGGGCTTGTAAGATGTTGTAAAGTGACTTTCTGTCACAATGCAGTACATGCACCTCAACACCCAACTTCATGAACACCACATCAGAGTGAATGATGCGACTGAACCGCGTGCGCTGGAGCCACCAGTGAGCGGCCAGTAGCTCATTGATGCCCCTTGTGTTGTATGCGCTTGGTTTCAAGCTTCTAAGACCTTCCAATTTCAAGCTATGAAGGAAAAGTGAAGACGCGTTTACTTTTCATATTTCATGACAGTTGGCTGAGACGGCCAAAATATGCACTCGTGGAAACTTTTTTCAAAATCCACTTTGGGCTTGTAAGATGTTGTAAAGTGACTTTCTGTCACAATGCAGTACATGCACCTCAACACCCAACTTCATGAACACCACATCAGAGTGAATGATGCGACTGAACCACGTGCGCTGGAGCCACCAGTGAGCGGCCAGTAGCTCATTGAGGCCCCTTGTGTTGTATGCGCTTGGTTTCAAGCTTCTAAGACCTTCCAATTTCAAGCTATGAAGGAAAAGTGAAGACGCGTTTACTTTTCATATTTCATGACAGTTGGCTGAGACGGCCAAAATATGCACTCGTGGAAACTTTTTTCAAAATCCACTTTGGGCTTGTAAGATGTTGTAAAGTGACTTTCTGTCACAATGCAGTACATGCACCTCAACACCCAACTTCATGAACACCACATCTAGTGAATGATGCGACTGAACCGCGTGCGCTGGAGCCACCAGTGAGCGGCCAGTAGCTCATTGAGGCCCCTTGTGTTGTATGCGCTTGGTTTCAAGCTTCTAAGACCTTCCAATTTCAAGCTATGAAGGAAAAGTGAAGACGCGTTTACTTTTCATATTTCATGACAGTTGGCTGAGACGGCCAAAACATGCACTCGTGGAAACTTTTTTCAAAATCCACTTTGGGCTTGTAAGATGTTGTAAAGTGACTTTCTGTCACAATGCAGTACATGCACCTCAACACCCAACTTCATGAACACCACATCAGAGTGAATGATGCGACTGAACCGCGTGCGCTGGAGCCACCAGTGAGCCGCCAGTAGCTCATTGAGGCCCCTTGTGTTGTATGCGCTTGGTTTCAAGCTTCTAAGACCTTCCAATTTCAAGCTATGAAGGAAAAGTGAAGACGCGTTTACTTTTCATATTTCATGACAGTTGGCTGAGACGGCCAAAACATGCACTCGTGGAAACTTTTTTCAAAATCCACTTTGGGCTTGTAAGATGTTGTAAAGTGACTTTCTGTCACAATGCAGTACATGCACCTCAACACCCAACTTCATGAACACCACATCAGAGTGAATGATGCGACTGAACCGCGTGCGCTGGAGCCACCAGTGAGCCGCCAGTAGCTCATTGAGGCCCCTTGTGTTGTATGCGCTTGGTTTCAAGCTTCTAAGACCTTCCAATTTCAAGCTATGAAGGAAAAGTGAAGACGCGTTTACTTTTCATATTTCATGACAGTTGGCTGAGACGGCCAAAACATGCACTCGTGGAAACTTTTTTCAAAATCCACTTTGGGCTTGTAAGATGTTGTAAAGTGACTTTCTGTCACAATGCAGTACATGCACCTCAACACCCAACTTCATGAACACCACATCAGAGTGAATGATGCGACTGAACCGCGTGCGCTGGAGCCACCAGTGAGCCGCCAGTAGCTCATTGAGGCCCCTTGTGTTGTATGCGCTTGGTTTCAAGCTTCTAAGACCTTCCAATTTCAAGCTATGAAGGAAAAGTGAAGACGCGTTTACTTTTCATATTTCATGACAGTTGGCTGAGACGGCCAAAACATGCACTCGTGGAAACTTTTTTCAAAATCCACTTTGGGCTTGTAAGATGTTGTAAAGTGACTTTCTGTCACAATGCAGTACATGCACCTCAACACCCAACTTCATGAACACCACATCAGAGTGAATGATGCGACTGAACCGCGTGCGCTGGAGCCACCAGTGAGCCGCCAGTAGCTCATTGAGGCCCCTTGTGTTGTATGCGCTTGGTTTCAAGCTTCTAAGACCTTCCAATTTCAAGCTATGAAGGAAAAGTGAAGACGCGTTTACTTTTCATATTTCATGACAGTTGGCTGAGACGGCCAAAACATGCACTCGTGGAAACTTTTTTCAAAATCCACTTTGGGCTTGTAAGATGTTGTAAAGTGACTTTCTGTCACAATGCAGTACATGCACCTCAACACCCAACTTCATGAACACCACATCAGAGTGAATGATGCGACTGAACCGCGTGCGCTGGAGCCACCAGTGAGCCGCCAGTAGCTCATTGAGGCCCCTTGTGTTGTATGCGCTTGGTTTCAAGCTTCTAAGACCTTCCAATTTCAAGCTATGAAGGAAAAGTGAAGACGCGTTTACTTTTCATATTTCATGACAGTTGGCTGAGACGGCCAAAACATGCACTCGTGGAAACTTTTTTCAAAATCCACTTTGGGCTTGTAAGATGTTGTAAAGTGACTTTCTGTCACAATGCAGTACATGCACCTCAACACCCAACTTCATGAACACCACATCAGAGTGAATGATGCGACTGAACCGCGTGCGCTGGAGCCACCAGTGAGCGGCCAGTAGCTCATTGATGCCCCTTGTGTTGTATGTGCTTGGTTTCAAGCTTCTAAGACCTTCCAATTTCAAGCTATGAAGGAAAAGTGAAGACGCGTTTACTTTTCATATTTCATGACAGTTGGCTGAGACGGCCAAAACATGCACTCGTGGAAACTTTTTTCAAAATCCACTTTGGGCTTGTAAGATGTTGTAAAGTGACTTTCTGTCACAATGCAGTACATGCACCTCAACACCCAACTTCATGAACACCACATCAGAGTGAATGATGCGACTGAACCGCGTGCGCTGGAGCCACCAGTGAGCGGCCAGTAGCTCATTGATGCCCCTTGTGTTGTATGCGCTTGGTTTCAAGCTTCTAAGACCTTCCAATTTCAAGCTATGAAGGAAAAGTGAAGACGCGTTTACTTTTCATATTTCATGACAGTTGGCTGAGACGGCCAAAATATGCACTCGTGGAAACTTTTTTCAAAATCCACTTTGGGCTTGTAAGATGTTGTAAAGTGACTTTCTGTCACAATGCAGTACATGCACCTCAACACCCAACTTCATGAACACTACATCAGAGTGAATGATGCGACTGAACCACGTGCGCTGGAGCCACCAGTGAGCGGCCAGTAGCTCATTGAGGCCCCTTGTGTTGTATGCGCTTGGTTTCAAGCTTCTAAGACCTTCCAATTTCAAGCTATGAAGGAAAAGTGAAGACGCGTTTACTTTTCATATTTCATGACAGTTGGCTGAGACGGCCAAAACATGCACTCGTGGAAACTTTTTTCAAAATCCACTTTGGGCTTGTAAGATGTTGTAAAGTGACTTTCTGTCACAATGCAGTACATGCACCTCAACACCCAACTTCATGAACACCACATCAGAGTGAATGATGCGACTGAACCACGTGCACTGGAGCCACCAGTGAGCGGCCAGTAGCTCATTGAGGCCCCTTGTGTTGTATGCGCTTGGTTTCAAGCTTCTAAGACCTTCCAATTTCAAGCTATGAAGGAAAAGTGAAGACGCGTTTACTTTTCATATTTCATGACAGTTGGCTGAGACGGCCAAAACATGCACTCGTGGAAACTTTTTTCAAAATCCACTTTGGGCTTGTAAGATGTTGTAAAGTGACTTTCTGTCACAATGCAGTACATGCACCTCAACACCCAACTTCATGAACACCACATCAGAGTGAATGATGCGACTGAACCGCGTGCGCTGGAGCCACCAGTGAGCGGCCAGTAGCTCATTGAGGCCCCTTGTGTTGTATGCGCTTGGTTTCAAGCTTCTAAGACCTTCCAATTTCAAGCTATGAAGGAAAAGTGAAGACGCGTTTACTTTTCATATTTCATGACTGTTGGCTGAGACGGCCAAAACATGCACTCGTGGAAACTTTTTTCAAAATCCACTTTGGGCTTGTAAGATGTTGTAAAGTGACTTTCTGTCACAATGCAGTACATGCACCTCAACACCCAACTTCATGAACACCACATCAGAGTGAATGATGCGACTGAACCGCGTGCGCTGGAGCCACCAGTGAGCGGCCAGTAGCTCATTGATGCCCCTTGTGTTGTATGCGCTTGGTTTCAAGCTTCTAAGACCTTCCAATTTCAAGCTATGAAGGAAAAGTGAAGACGCGTTTACTTTTCATATTTCATGACAGTTGGCTGAGACGGCCAAAACATGCACTCGTGGAAACTTTTTTCAAAATCCACTTTGGGCTTGTAAGATGTTGTAAAGTGACTTTCTGTCACAATGCAGTACATGCACCTCAACACCCAACTTCATGAACACCACATCAGAGTGAATGATGCGACTGAACCGCGTGCGCTGGAGCCACCAGTGAGCGGCCAGTAGCTCATTGAGGCCCCTTGTGTTGTATGCGCTTGGTTTCAAGCTTCTAAGACCTTCCAATTTCAAGCTATGAAGGAAAAGTGAAGACGCGTTTACTTTTCATATTTCATGACTGTTGGCTGAGACGGCCAAAACATGCACTCGTGGAAACTTTTTTCAAAATCCACTTTGGGCTTGTAAGATGTTGTAAAGTGACTTTCTGTCACAATGCAGTACATGCACCTCAACACCCAACTTCATGAACACCACATCAGAGTGAATGATGCGACTGAACCGCGTGCGCTGGAGCCACCAGTGAGCGGCCAGTAGCTCATTGATGCCCCTTGTGTTGTATGCGCTTGGTTTCAAGCTTCTAAGACCTTCCAATTTCAAGCTATGAAGGAAAAGTGAAGACGCGTTTACTTTTCATATTTCATGACAGTTGGCTGAGACGGCCAAAATATGCACTCGTGGAAACTTTTTTCAAAATCCACTTTGGGCTTGTAAGATGTTGTAAAGTGACTTTCTGTCACAATGCAGTACATGCACCTCAACACCCAACTTCATGAACACCACATCAGAGTGAATGATGCGACTGAACCACGTGCGCTGGAGCCACCAGTGAGCGGCCAGTAGCTCATTGAGGCCCCTTGTGTTGTATGCGCTTGGTTTCAAGCTTCTAAGACCTTCCAATTTCAAGCTATGAAGGAAAAGTGAAGACGCGTTTACTTTTCATATTTCATGACAGTTGGCTGAGACGGCCAAAATATGCACTCGTGGAAACTTTTTTCAAAATCCACTTTGGGCTTGTAAGATGTTGTAAAGTGACTTTCTGTCACAATGCAGTACATGCACCTCAACACCCAACTTCATGAACACCACATCTAGTGAATGATGCGACTGAACCGCGTGCGCTGGAGCCACCAGTGAGCGGCCAGTAGCTCATTGAGGCCCCTTGTGTTGTATGCGCTTGGTTTCAAGCTTCTAAGACCTTCCAATTTCAAGCTATGAAGGAAAAGTGAAGACGCGTTTACTTTTCATATTTCATGACAGTTGGCTGAGACGGCCAAAACATGCACTCGTGGAAACTTTTTTCAAAATCCACTTTGGGCTTGTAAGATGTTGTAAAGTGACTTTCTGTCACAATGCAGTACATGCACCTCAACACCCAACTTCATGAACACCACATCAAAGTGAATGATGCGACTGAACCGCGTGCGCTGGAGCCACCAGTGAGCCGCCAGTAGCTCATTGAGGCCCCTTGTGTTGTATGCGCTTGGTTTCAAGCTTCTAAGACCTTCCAATTTCAAGCTATGAAGGAAAAGTGAAGACGCGTTTACTTTTCATATTTCATGACAGTTGGCTGAGACGGCCAAAACATGCACTCGTGGAAACTTTTTTCAAAATCCACTTTGGGCTTGTAAGATGTTGTAAAGTGACTTTCTGTCACAATGCAGTACATGCACCTCAACACCCAACTTCATGAACACCACATCAGAGTGAATGATGCGACTGAACCGCGTGCGCTGGAGCCACCAGTGAGCCGCCAGTAGCTCATTGAGGCCCCTTGTGTTGTATGCGCTTGGTTTCAAGCTTCTAAGACCTTCCAATTTCAAGCTATGAAGGAAAAGTGAAGACGCGTTTACTTTTCATATTTCATGACAGTTGGCTGAGACGGCCAAAACATGCCCTCGTGGAAACTTTTTTCAAAATCCACTTTGGGCTTGTAAGATGTTGTAAAGTGACTTTCTGTCACAATGCAGTACATGCACCTCAACACCCAACTTCATGAACACCACATCAGAGTGAATGATGCGACTGAACCGCGTGCGCTGGAGCCACCAGTGAGCCGCCAGTAGCTCATTGAGGCCCCTTGTGTTGTATGCGCTTGGTTTCAAGCTTCTAAGACCTTCCAATTTCAAGCTATGAAGGAAAAGTGAAGACGCGTTTACTTTTCATATTTCATGACAGTTGGCTGAGACGGCCAAAACATGCACTCGTGGAAACTTTTTTCAAAATCCACTTTGGGCTTGTAAGATGTTGTAAAGTGACTTTCTGTCACAATGCAGTACATGCACCTCAACACCCAACTTCATGAACACCACATCAAAGTGAATGATGCGACTGAACCGCGTGCGCTGGAGCCACCAGTGAGCCGCCAGTAGCTCATTGAGGCCCCTTGTGTTGTATGCGCTTGGTTTCAAGCTTCTAAGACCTTCCAATTTCAAGCTATGAAGGAAAAGTGAAGACGCGTTTACTTTTCATATTTCATGACAGTTGGCTGAGACGGCCAAAACATGCACTCGTGGAAACTTTTTTCAAAATCCACTTTGGGCTTGTAAGATGTTGTAAAGTGACTTTCTGTCACAATGCAGTACATGCACCTCAACACCCAACTTCATGAACACCACATCAGAGTGAATGATGCGACTGAACCGCGTGCGCTGGAGCCACCAGTGAGCCGCCAGTAGCTCATTGAGGCCCCTTGTGTTGTATGCGCTTGGTTTCAAGCTTCTAAGACCTTCCAATTTCAAGCTATGAAGGAAAAGTGAAGACGCGTTTACTTTTCATATTTCATGACAGTTGGCTGAGACGGCCAAAACATGCCCTCGTGGAAACTTTTTTCAAAATCCACTTTGGGCTTGTAAGATGTTGTAAAGTGACTTTCTGTCACAATGCAGTACATGCACCTCAACACCCAACTTCATGAACACCACATCAGAGTGAATGATGCGACTGAACCGCGTGCGCTGGAGCCACCAGTGAGCCGCCAGTAGCTCATTGAGGCCCCTTGTGTTGTATGCGCTTGGTTTCAAGCTTCTAAGACCTTCCAATTTCAAGCTATGAAGGAAAAGTGAAGACGCGTTTACTTTTCATATTTCATGACAGTTGGCTGAGACGGCCAAAACATGCACTCGTGGAAACTTTTTTCAAAATCCACTTTGGGCTTGTAAGATGTTGTAAAGTGACTTTCTGTCACAATGCAGTACATGCACCTCAACACCCAACTTCATGAACACCACATCAGAGTGAATGATGCGACTGAACCGCGTGCGCTGGAGCCACCAGTGAGCCGCCAGTAGCTCATTGAGGCCCCTTGTGTTGTATGCGCTTGGTTTCAAGCTTCTAAGACCTTCCAATTTCAAGCTATGAAGGAAAAGTGAAGACGCGTTTACTTTTCATATTTCATGACAGTTGGCTGAGACGGCCAAAACATGCACTCGTGGAAACTTTTTTCAAAATCCACTTTGGGCTTGTAAGATGTTGTAAAGTGACTTTCTGTCACAATGCAGTACATGCACCTCAACACCCAACTTCATGAACACCACATCAGAGTGAATGATGCGACTGAACCGCGTGCGCTGGAGCCACCAGTGAGCCGCCAGTAGCTCATTGAGGCCCCTTGTGTTGTATGCGCTTGGTTTCAAGCTTCTAAGACCTTCCAATTTCAAGCTATGAAGGAAAAGTGAAGACGCGTTTACTTTTCATATTTCATGACAGTTGGCTGAGACGGCCAAAACATGCCCTCGTGGAAACTTTTTTCAAAATCCACTTTGGGCTTGTAAGATGTTGTAAAGTGACTTTCTGTCACAATGCAGTACATGCACCTCAACACCCAACTTCATGAACACCACATCAGAGTGAATGATGCGACTGAACCGCGTGCGCTGGAGCCACCAGTGAGCCGCCAGTAGCTCATTGAGGCCCCTTGTGTTGTATGCGCTTGGTTTCAAGCTTCTAAGACCTTCCAATTTCAAGCTATGAAGGAAAAGTGAAGACGCGTTTACTTTTCATATTTCATGACAGTTGGCTGAGACGGCCAAAACATGCACTCGTGGAAACTTTTTTCAAAATCCACTTTGGGCTTGTAAGATGTTGTAAAGTGACTTTCTGTCACAATGCAGTACATGCACCTCAACACCCAACTTCATGAACACCACATCAAAGTGAATGATGCGACTGAACCGCGTGCGCTGGAGCCACCAGTGAGCCGCCAGTAGCTCATTGAGGCCCCTTGTGTTGTATGCGCTTGGTTTCAAGCTTCTAAGACCTTCCAATTTCAAGCTATGAAGGAAAAGTGAAGACGCGTTTACTTTTCATATTTCATGACAGTTGGCTGAGACGGCCAAAACATGCACTCGTGGAAACTTTTTTCAAAATCCACTTTGGGCTTGTAAGATGTTGTAAAGTGACTTTCTGTCACAATGCAGTACATGCACCTCAACACCCAACTTCATGAACACCACATCAGAGTGAATGATGCGACTGAACCGCGTGCGCTGGAGCCACCAGTGAGCCGCCAGTAGCTCATTGAGGCCCCTTGTGTTGTATGCGCTTGGTTTCAAGCTTCTAAGACCTTCCAATTTCAAGCTATGAAGGAAAAGTGAAGACGCGTTTACTTTTCATATTTCATGACAGTTGGCTGAGACGGCCAAAACATGCCCTCGTGGAAACTTTTTTCAAAATCCACTTTGGGCTTGTAAGATGTTGTAAAGTGACTTTCTGTCACAATGCAGTACATGCACCTCAACACCCAACTTCATGAACACCACATCAGAGTGAATGATGCGACTGAACCGCGTGCGCTGGAGCCACCAGTGAGCCGCCAGTAGCTCATTGAGGCCCCTTGTGTTGTATGCGCTTGGTTTCAAGCTTCTAAGACCTTCCAATTTCAAGCTATGAAGGAAAAGTGAAGACGCGTTTACTTTTCATATTTCATGACAGTTGGCTGAGACGGCCAAAACATGCACTCGTGGAAACTTTTTTCAAAATCCACTTTGGGCTTGTAAGATGTTGTAAAGTGACTTTCTGTCACAATGCAGTACATGCACCTCAACACCCAACTTCATGAACACCACATCAGAGTGAATGATGCGACTGAACCGCGTGCGCTGGAGCCACCAGTGAGCCGCCAGTAGCTCATTGAGGCCCCTTGTGTTGTATGCGCTTGGTTTCAAGCTTCTAAGACCTTCCAATTTCAAGCTATGAAGGAAAAGTGAAGACGCGTTTACTTTTCATATTTCATGACAGTTGGCTGAGACGGCCAAAACATGCACTCGTGGAAACTTTTTTCAAAATCCACTTTGGGCTTGTAAGATGTTGTAAAGTGACTTTCTGTCACAATGCAGTACATGCACCTCAACACCCAACTTCATGAACACCACATCAGAGTGAATGATGCGACTGAACCGCGTGCGCTGGAGCCACCAGTGAGCCGCCAGTAGCTCATTGAGGCCCCTTGTGTTGTATGCGCTTGGTTTCAAGCTTCTAAGACCTTCCAATTTCAAGCTATGAAGGAAAAGTGAAGACGCGTTTACTTTTCATATTTCATGACAGTTGGCTGAGACGGCCAAAACATGCACTCGTGGAAACTTTTTTCAAAATCCACTTTGGGCTTGTAAGATGTTGTAAAGTGACTTTCTGTCACAATGCAGTACATGCACCTCAACACCCAACTTCATGAACACCACATCAGAGTGAATGATGCGACTGAACCGCGTGCGCTGGAGCCACCAGTGAGCGGCCAGTAGCTCATTGATGCCCCTTGTGTTGTATGCGCTTGGTTTCAAGCTTCTAAGACCTTCCAATTTCAAGCTATGAAGGAAAAGTGAAGACGCGTTTACTTTTCATATTTCATGACAGTTGGCTGAGACGGCCAAAACATGCACTCGTGGAAACTTTTTTCAAAATCCACTTTGGGCTTGTAAGATGTTGTAAAGTGACTTTCTGTCACAATGCAGTACATGCACCTCAACACCCAACTTCATGAACACTACATCAGAGTGAATGATGCGACTGAACCACGTGCGCTGGAGCCACCAGTGAGCGGCCAGTAGCTCATTGAGGCCCCTTGTGTTGTATGCGCTTGGTTTCAAGCTTCTAAGACCTTCCAATTTCAAGCTATGAAGGAAAAGTGAAGACGCGTTTACTTTTCATATTTCATGACAGTTGGCTGAGACGGCCAAAACATGCACTCGTGGAAACTTTTTTCAAAATCCACTTTGGGCTTGTAAGATGTTGTAAAGTGACTTTCTGTCACAATGCAGTACATGCACCTCAACACCCAACTTCATGAACACCACATCAGAGTGAATGATGCGACTGAACCACGTGCACTGGAGCCACCAGTGAGCGGCCAGTAGCTCATTGAGGCCCCTTGTGTTGTATGCGCTTGGTTTCAAGCTTCTAAGACCTTCCAATTTCAAGCTATGAAGGAAAAGTGAAGACGCGTTTACTTTTCATATTTCATGACAGTTGGCTGAGACGGCCAAAACATGCACTCGTGGAAACTTTTTTCAAAATCCACTTTGGGCTTGTAAGATGTTGTAAAGTGACTTTCTGTCACAATGCAGTACATGCACCTCAACACCCAACTTCATGAACACCACATCAGAGTGAATGATGCGACTGAACCGCGTGCGCTGGAGCCACCAGTGAGCGGCCAGTAGCTCATTGAGGCCCCTTGTGTTGTATGCGCTTGGTTTCAAGCTTCTAAGACCTTCCAATTTCAAGCTATGAAGGAAAAGTGAAGACGCGTTTACTTTTCATATTTCATGACTGTTGGCTGAGACGGCCAAAACATGCACTCGTGGAAACTTTTTTCAAAATCCACTTTGGGCTTGTAAGATGTTGTAAAGTGACTTTCTGTCACAATGCAGTACATGCACCTCAACACCCAACTTCATGAACACCACATCAGAGTGAATGATGCGACTGAACCGCGTGCGCTGGAGCCACCAGTGAGCGGCCAGTAGCTCATTGATGCCCCTTGTGTTGTATGCGCTTGGTTTCAAGCTTCTAAGACCTTCCAATTTCAAGCTATGAAGGAAAAGTGAAGACGCGTTTACTTTTCATATTTCATGACAGTTGGCTGAGACGGCCAAAATATGCACTCGTGGAAACTTTTTTCAAAATCCACTTTGGGCTTGTAAGATGTTGTAAAGTGACTTTCTGTCACAATGCAGTACATGCACCTCAACACCCAACTTCATGAACACCACATCAGAGTGAATGATGCGACTGAACCACGTGCGCTGGAGCCACCAGTGAGCGGCCAGTAGCTCATTGAGGCCCCTTGTGTTGTATGCGCTTGGTTTCAAGCTTCTAAGACCTTCCAATTTCAAGCTATGAAGGAAAAGTGAAGACGCGTTTACTTTTCATATTTCATGACAGTTGGCTGAGACGGCCAAAATATGCACTCGTGGAAACTTTTTTCAAAATCCACTTTGGGCTTGTAAGATGTTGTAAAGTGACTTTCTCTCACAATGCAGTACATGCACCTCAACACCCAACTTCATGAACACCACATCTAGTGAATGATGCGACTGAACCGCGTGCGCTGGAGCCACCAGTGAGCGGCCAGTAGCTCATTGAGGCCCCTTGTGTTGTATGCGCTTGGTTTCAAGCTTCTAAGACCTTCCAATTTCAAGCTATGAAGGAAAAGTGAAGACGCGTTTACTTTTCATATTTCATGACAGTTGGCTGAGACGGCCAAAACATGCACTCGTGGAAACTTTTTTCAAAATCCACTTTGGGCTTGTAAGATGTTGTAAAGTGACTTTCTGTCACAATGCAGTACATGCACCTCAACACCCAACTTCATGAACACCACATCAGAGTGAATGATGCGACTGAACCGCGTGCGCTGGAGCCACCAGTGAGCCGCCAGTAGCTCATTGAGGCCCCTTGTGTTGTATGCGCTTGGTTTCAAGCTTCTAAGACCTTCCAATTTCAAGCTATGAAGGAAAAGTGAAGACGCGTTTACTTTTCATATTTCATGACAGTTGGCTGAGACGGCCAAAACATGCACTCGTGGAAACTTTTTTCAAAATCCACTTTGGGCTTGTAAGATGTTGTAAAGTGACTTTCTGTCACAATGCAGTACATGCACCTCAACACCCAACTTCATGAACACCACATCAGAGTGAATGATGCGACTGAACCGCGTGCGCTGGAGCCACCAGTGAGCCGCCAGTAGCTCATTGAGGCCCCTTGTGTTGTATGCGCTTGGTTTCAAGCTTCTAAGACCTTCCAATTTCAAGCTATGAAGGAAAAGTGAAGACGCGTTTACTTTTCATATTTCATGACAGTTGGCTGAGACGGCCAAAACATGCACTCGTGGAAACTTTTTTCAAAATCCACTTTGGGCTTGTAAGATGTTGTAAAGTGACTTTCTGTCACAATGCAGTACATGCACCTCAACACCCAACTTCATGAACACTACATCAGAGTGAATGATGCGACTGAACCACGTGCGCTGGAGCCACCAGTGAGCGGCCAGTAGCTCATTGAGGCCCCTTGTGTTGTATGCGCTTGGTTTCAAGCTTCTAAGACCTTCCAATTTCAAGCTATGAAGGAAAAGTGAAGACGCGTTTACTTTTCATATTTCATGACAGTTGGCTGAGACGGCCAAAACATGCACTCGTGGAAACTTTTTTCAAAATCCACTTTGGGCTTGTAAGATGTTGTAAAGTGACTTTCTGTCACAATGCAGTACATGCACCTCAACACCCAACTTCATGAACACCACATCAGAGTGAATGATGCGACTGAACCACGTGCACTGGAGCCACCAGTGAGCGGCCAGTAGCTCATTGAGGCCCCTTGTGTTGTATGCGCTTGGTTTCAAGCTTCTAAGACCTTCCAATTTCAAGCTATGAAGGAAAAGTGAAGACGCGTTTACTTTTCATATTTCATGACAGTTGGCTGAGACGGCCAAAACATGCACTCGTGGAAACTTTTTTCAAAATCCACTTTGGGCTTGTAAGATGTTGTAAAGTGACTTTCTGTCACAATGCAGTACATGCACCTCAACACCCAACTTCATGAACACCACATCAGAGTGAATGATGCGACTGAACCGCGTGCGCTGGAGCCACCAGTGAGCGGCCAGTAGCTCATTGAGGCCCCTTGTGTTGTATGCGCTTGGTTTCAAGCTTCTAAGACCTTCCAATTTCAAGCTATGAAGGAAAAGTGAAGACGCGTTTACTTTTCATATTTCATGACAGTTGGCTGAGACGGCCAAAACATGCACTCGTGGAAACTTTTTTCAAAATCCACTTTGGGCTTGTAAGATGTTGTAAAGTGACTTTCTGTCACAATGCAGTACATGCACCTCAACACCCAACTTCATGAACACTACATCAGAGTGAATGATGCGACTGAACCACGTGCGCTGGAGCCACCAGTGAGCGGCCAGTAGCTCATTGAGGCCCCTTGTGTTGTATGCGCTTGGTTTCAAGCTTCTAAGACCTTCCAATTTCAAGCTATGAAGGAAAAGTGAAGACGCGTTTACTTTTCATATTTCATGACAGTTGGCTGAGACGGCCAAAACATGCACTCGTGGAAACTTTTTTCAAAATCCACTTTGGGCTTGTAAGATGTTGTAAAGTGACTTTCTGTCACAATGCAGTACATGCACCTCAACACCCAACTTCATGAACACCACATCAGAGTGAATGATGCGACTGAACCACGTGCACTGGAGCCACCAGTGAGCGGCCAGTAGCTCATTGAGGCCCCTTGTGTTGTATGCGCTTGGTTTCAAGCTTCTAAGACCTTCCAATTTCAAGCTATGAAGGAAAAGTGAAGACGCGTTTACTTTTCATATTTCATGACAGTTGGCTGAGACGGCCAAAACATGCACTCGTGGAAACTTTTTTCAAAATCCACTTTGGGCTTGTAAGATGTTGTAAAGTGACTTTCTGTCACAATGCAGTACATGCACCTCAACACCCAACTTCATGAACACCACATCAGAGTGAATGATGCGACTGAACCGCGTGCGCTGGAGCCACCAGTGAGCGGCCAGTAGCTCATTGAGGCCCCTTGTGTTGTATGCGCTTGGTTTCAAGCTTCTAAGACCTTCCAATTTCAAGCTATGAAGGAAAAGTGAAGACGCGTTTACTTTTCATATTTCATGACTGTTGGCTGAGACGGCCAAAACATGCACTCGTGGAAACTTTTTTCAAAATCCACTTTGGGCTTGTAAGATGTTGTAAAGTGACTTTCTGTCACAATGCAGTACATGCACCTCAACACCCAACTTCATGAACACCACATCAGAGTGAATGATGCGACTGAACCGCGTGCGCTGGAGCCACCAGTGAGCGGCCAGTAGCTCATTGATGCCCCTTGTGTTGTATGCGCTTGGTTTCAAGCTTCTAAGACCTTCCAATTTCAAGCTATGAAGGAAAAGTGAAGACGCGTTTACTTTTCATATTTCATGACAGTTGGCTGAGACGGCCAAAATATGCACTCGTGGAAACTTTTTTCAAAATCCACTTTGGGCTTGTAAGATGTTGTAAAGTGACTTTCTGTCACAATGCAGTACATGCACCTCAACACCCAACTTCATGAACACCACATCAGAGTGAATGATGCGACTGAACCACGTGCGCTGGAGCCACCAGTGAGCGGCCAGTAGCTCATTGAGGCCCCTTGTGTTGTATGCGCTTGGTTTCAAGCTTCTAAGACCTTCCAATTTCAAGCTATGAAGGAAAAGTGAAGACGCGTTTACTTTTCATATTTCATGACAGTTGGCTGAGACGGCCAAAATATGCACTCGTGGAAACTTTTTTCAAAATCCACTTTGGGCTTGTAAGATGTTGTAAAGTGACTTTCTGTCACAATGCAGTACATGCACCTCAACACCCAACTTCATGAACACCACATCTAGTGAATGATGCGACTGAACCGCGTGCGCTGGAGCCACCAGTGAGCGGCCAGTAGCTCATTGAGGCCCCTTGTGTTGTATGCGCTTGGTTTCAAGCTTCTAAGACCTTCCAATTTCAAGCTATGAAGGAAAAGTGAAGACGCGTTTACTTTTCATATTTCATGACAGTTGGCTGAGACGGCCAAAACATGCACTCGTGGAAACTTTTTTCAAAATCCACTTTGGGCTTGTAAGATGTTGTAAAGTGACTTTCTGTCACAATGCAGTACATGCACCTCAACACCCAACTTCATGAACACCACATCAGAGTGAATGATGCGACTGAACCGCGTGCGCTGGAGCCACCAGTGAGCCGCCAGTAGCTCATTGAGGCCCCTTGTGTTGTATGCGCTTGGTTTCAAGCTTCTAAGACCTTCCAATTTCAAGCTATGAAGGAAAAGTGAAGACGCGTTTACTTTTCATATTTCATGACAGTTGGCTGAGACGGCCAAAACATGCACTCGTGGAAACTTTTTTCAAAATCCACTTTGGGCTTGTAAGATGTTGTAAAGTGACTTTCTGTCACAATGCAGTACATGCACCTCAACACCCAACTTCATGAACACCACATCAGAGTGAATGATGCGACTGAACCGCGTGCGCTGGAGCCACCAGTGAGCCGCCAGTAGCTCATTGAGGCCCCTTGTGTTGTATGCGCTTGGTTTCAAGCTTCTAAGACCTTCCAATTTCAAGCTATGAAGGAAAAGTGAAGACGCGTTTACTTTTCATATTTCATGACAGTTGGCTGAGACGGCCAAAACATGCACTCGTGGAAACTTTTTTCAAAATCCACTTTGGGCTTGTAAGATGTTGTAAAGTGACTTTCTGTCACAATGCAGTACATGCACCTCAACACCCAACTTCATGAACACCACATCAGAGTGAATGATGCGACTGAACCGCGTGCGCTGGAGCCACCAGTGAGCGGCCTGTAGCTCATTGATGCCCCTTGTGTTGTATGCGCTTGGTTTCAAGCTTCTAAGACCTTCCAATTTCAAGCTAAGAAGGAAAAGTGAAGACGCGTTTACTTTTCATATTTCATGACAGTTGGCTGAGACGGCCAAAACATGCACTCGTGGAAACTTTTTTCAAAATCCACTTTGGGCTTGTAAGATGTTGTAAAGTGACTTTCTGTCACAATGCAGTACATGCACCTCAACACCCAACTTCATGAACACTACATCAGAGTGAATGATGCGACTTAACCACGTGCGCTGGAGCCACCAGTGAGCGGCCAGTAGCTCATTGAGGCCCCTTGTGTTGTATGCGCTTGGTTTCAAGCTTCTAAGACCTTCCAATTTCAAGCTATGAAGGAAAAGTGAAGACGCGTTTACTTTTCATATTTCATGACAGTTGGCTGAGACGGCCAAAACATGCACTCGTGGAAACTTTTTTCAAAATCCACTTTGGGCTTGTAAGATGTTGTAAAGTGACTTTCTGTCACAATGCAGTACATGCACCTCAACACCCAACTTCATGAACACCACATCAGAGTGAATGATGCGACTGAACCACGTGCACTGGAGCCACCAGTGAGCGGCCAGTAGCTCATTGAGGCCCCTTGTGTTGTATGCGCTTGGTTTCAAGCTTCTAAGACCTTCCAATTTCAAGCTATGAAGGAAAAGTGAAGACGCGTTTACTTTTCATATTTCATGACAGTTGGCTGAGACGGCCAAAACATGCACTCGTGGAAACTTTTTTCAAAATCCACTTTGGGCTTGTAAGATGTTGTAAAGTGACTTTCTGTCACAATGCAGTACATGCACCTCAACACCCAACTTCATGAACACCACATCAGAGTGAATGATGCGACTGAACCGCGTGCGCTGGAGCCACCAGTGAGCGGCCAGTAGCTCATTGAGGCCCCTTGTGTTGTATGCGCTTGGTTTCAAGCTTCTAAGACCTTCCAATTTCAAGCTATGAAGGAAAAGTGAAGACGCGTTTACTTTTCATATTTCATGACTGTTGGCTGAGACGGCCAAAACATGCACTCGTGGAAACTTTTTTCAAAATCCACTTTGGGCTTGTAAGATGTTGTAAAGTGACTTTCTGTCACAATGCAGTACATGCACCTCAACACCCAACTTCATGAACACCACATCAGAGTGAATGATGCGACTGAACCGCGTGCGCTGGAGCCACCAGTGAGCGGCCAGTAGCTCATTGATGCCCCTTGTGTTGTATGCGCTTGGTTTCAAGCTTCTAAGACCTTCCAATTTCAAGCTATGAAGGAAAAGTGAAGACGCGTTTACTTTTCATATTTCATGACAGTTGGCTGAGACGGCCAAAATATGCACTCGTGGAAACTTTTTTCAAAATCCACTTTGGGCTTGTAAGATGTTGTAAAGTGACTTTCTGTCACAATGCAGTACATGCACCTCAACACCCAACTTCATGAACACCACATCAGAGTGAATGATGCGACTGAACCACGTGCGCTGGAGCCACCAGTGAGCGGCCAGTAGCTCATTGAGGCCCCTTGTGTTGTATGCGCTTGGTTTCAAGCTTCTAAGACCTTCCAATTTCAAGCTATGAAGGAAAAGTGAAGACGCGTTTACTTTTCATATTTCATGACAGTTGGCTGAGACGGCCAAAATATGCAATCGTGGAAACTTTTTTCAAAATCCACTTTGGGCTTGTAAGATGTTGTAAAGTGACTTTCTGTCACAATGCAGTACATGCACCTCAACACCCAACTTCATGAACACCACATCAGAGTGAATGATGCGACTGAACCGCGTGCGCTGGAGCCACCAGTGAGCCGCCAGTAGCTCATTGAGGCCCCTTGTGTTGTATGCGCTTGGTTTCAAGCTTCTAAGACCTTCCAATTTCAAGCTATGAAGGAAAAGTGAAGACGCGTTTACTTTTCATATTTCATGACAGTTGGCTGAGACGGCCAAAACATGCACTCGTGGAAACTTTTTTCAAAATCCACTTTGGGCTTGTAAGATGTTGTAAAGTGACTTTCTGTCACAATGCAGTACATGCACCTCAACACCCAACTTCATGAACACCACATCAGAGTGAATGATGCGACTGAACCGCGTGCGCTGGAGCCACCAGTGAGCCGCCAGTAGCTCATTGAGGCCCCTTGTGTTGTATGCGCTTGGTTTCAAGCTTCTAAGACCTTCCAATTTCAAGCTATGAAGGAAAAGTGAAGACGCGTTTACTTTTCATATTTCATGACAGTTGGCTGAGACGGCCAAAACATGCACTCGTGGAAACTTTTTTCAAAATCCACTTTGGGCTTGTAAGATGTTGTAAAGTGACTTTCTGTCACAATGCAGTACATGCACCTCAACACCCAACTTCATGAACACCACATCAGAGTGAATGATGCGACTGAACCGCGTGCGCTGGAGCCACCAGTGAGCCGCCAGTAGCTCATTGAGGCCCCTTGTGTTGTATGCGCTTGGTTTCAAGCTTCTAAGACCTTCCAATTTCAAGCTATGAAGGAAAAGTGAAGACGCGTTTACTTTTCATATTTCATGACAGTTGGCTGAGACGGCCAAAACATGCACTCGTGGAAACTTTTTTCAAAATCCACTTTGGGCTTGTAAGATGTTGTAAAGTGACTTTCTGTCACAATGCAGTACATGCACCTCAACACCCAACTTCATGAACACCACATCAGAGTGAATGATGCGACTGAACCGCGTGCGTTGGAGCCACCAGTGAGCGGCCAGTAGCTCATTGATGCCCCTTGTGTTGTATGCGCTTGGTTTCAAGCTTCTAAGACCTTCCAATTTCAAGCTATGAAGGAAAAGTGAAGACGCGTTTACTTTTCATATTTCATGACAGTTGGCTGAGACGGCCAAAACATGCACTCGTGGAAACTTTTTTCAAAATCCACTTTGGGCTTGTAAGATGTTGTAAAGTGACTTTCTGTCACAATGCAGTACATGCACCTCAACACCCAACTTCATGAACACCACATCAGAGTGAATGATGCGACTGAACCGCGTGCGCTGGAGCCACCAGTGAGCGGCCAGTAGCTCATTGATGCCCCTTGTGTTGTATGCGCTTGGTTTCAAGCTTCTAAGACCTTCCAATTTCAAGCTATGAAGGAAAAGTGAAGACGCGTTTACTTTTCATATTTCATGACAGTTGGCTGAGACGGCCAAAATATGCACTCGTGGAAACTTTTTTCAAAATCCACTTTGGGCTTGTAAGATGTTGTAAAGTGACTTTCTGTCACAATGCAGTACATGCACCTCAACACCCAACTTCATGAACACCACATCAGAGTGAATGATGCGACTGAACCACGTGCGCTGGAGCCACCAGTGAGCGGCCAGTAGCTCATTGAGGCCCCTTGTGTTGTATGCGCTTGGTTTCAAGCTTCTAAGACCTTCCAATTTCAAGCTATGAAGGAAAAGTGAAGACGCGTTTACTTTTCATATTTCATGACAGTTGGCTGAGACGGCCAAAATATGCAATCGTGGAAACTTTTTTCAAAATCCACTTTGGGCTTGTAAGATGTTGTAAAGTGACTTTCTGTCACAATGCAGTACATGCACCTCAACACCCAACTTCATGAACACCACATCAGAGTGAATGATGCGACTGAACCGCGTGCGCTGGAGCCACCAGTGAGCCGCCAGTAGCTCATTGAGGCCCCTTGTGTTGTATGCGCTTGGTTTCAAGCTTCTAAGACCTTCCAATTTCAAGCTATGAAGGAAAAGTGAAGACGCGTTTACTTTTCATATTTCATGACAGTTGGCTGAGACGGCCAAAACATGCACTCGTGGAAACTTTTTTCAAAATCCACTTTGGGCTTGTAAGATGTTGTAAAGTGACTTTCTGTCACAATGCAGTACATGCACCTCAACACCCAACTTCATGAACACCACATCAGAGTGAATGATGCGACTGAACCGCGTGCGCTGGAGCCACCAGTGAGCCGCCAGTAGCTCATTGAGGCCCCTTGTGTTGTATGCGCTTGGTTTCAAGCTTCTAAGACCTTCCAATTTCAAGCTATGAAGGAAAAGTGAAGACGCGTTTACTTTTCATATTTCATGACAGTTGGCTGAGACGGCCAAAACATGCACTCGTGGAAACTTTTTTCAAAATCCACTTTGGGCTTGTAAGATGTTGTAAAGTGACTTTCTGTCACAATGCAGTACATGCACCTCAACACCCAACTTCATGAACACCACATCAGAGTGAATGATGCGACTGAACCGCGTGCGCTGGAGCCACCAGTGAGCCGCCAGTAGCTCATTGAGGCCCCTTGTGTTGTATGCGCTTGGTTTCAAGCTTCTAAGACCTTCCAATTTCAAGCTATGAAGGAAAAGTGAAGACGCGTTTACTTTTCATATTTCATGACAGTTGGCTGAGACGGCCAAAACATGCACTCGTGGAAACTTTTTTCAAAATCCACTTTGGGCTTGTAAGATGTTGTAAAGTGACTTTCTGTCACAATGCAGTACATGCACCTCAACACCCAACTTCATGAACACCACATCAGAGTGAATGATGCGACTGAACCGCGTGCGTTGGAGCCACCAGTGAGCGGCCAGTAGCTCATTGATGCCCCTTGTGTTGTATGCGCTTGGTTTCAAGCTTCTAAGACCTTCCAATTTCAAGCTATGAAGGAAAAGTGAAGACGCGTTTACTTTTCATATTTCATGACAGTTGGCTGAGACGGCCAAAACATGCACTCGTGGAAACTTTTTTCAAAATCCACTTTGGGCTTGTAAGATGTTGTAAAGTGACTTTCTGTCACAATGCAGTACATGCACCTCAACACCCAACTTCATGAACACTACATCAGAGTGAATGATGCGACTGAACCACGTGCGCTGGAGCCACCAGTGAGCGGCCAGTAGCTCATTGAGGCCCCTTGTGTTGTATGCGCTTGGTTTCAAGCTTCTAAGACCTTCCAATTTCAAGCTATGAAGGAAAAGTGAAGACGCGTTTACTTTTCATATTTCATGACTGTTGGCTGAGACGGCCAAAACATGCACTCGTGGAAACTTTTTTCAAAATCCACTTTGGGCTTGTAAGATGTTGTAAAGTGACTTTCTGTCACAATGCAGTACATGCACCTCAACACCCAACTTCATGAACACCACATCAGAGTGAATGATGCGACTGAACCGCGTGCGCTGGAGCCACCAGTGAGCGGCCAGTAGCTCATTGATGCCCCTTGTGTTGTATGCGCTTGGTTTCAAGCTTCTAAGACCTTCCAATTTCAAGCTATGAAGGAAAAGTGAAGACGCGTTTACTTTTCATATTTCATGACAGTTGGCTGAGACGGCCAAAATATGCACTCGTGGAAACTTTTTTCAAAATCCACTTTGGGCTTGTAAGATGTTGTAAAGTGACTTTCTGTCACAATGCAGTACATGCACCTCAACACCCAACTTCATGAACACTACATCAGAGTGAATGATGCGACTGAACCATGTGCGCTGGAGCCACCAGTGAGCGGCCAGTAGCTCATTGAGGCCCCTTGTGTTGTATGCGCTTGGTTTCAAGCTTCTAAGACCTTCCAATTTCAAGCTATGAAGGAAAAGTGAAGACGCGTTTACTTTTCATATTTCATGACTGTTGGCTGAGACGGCCAAAACATGCACTCGTGGAAACTTTTTTCAAAATCCACTTTGGGCTTGTAAGATGTTGTAAAGTGACTTTCTGTCACAATGCAGTACATGCACCTCAACACCCAACTTCATGAACACCACATCAGAGTGAATGATGCGACTGAACCGCGTGCGCTGGAGCCACCAGTGAGCGGCCAGTAGCTCATTGATGCCCCTTGTGTTGTATGCGCTTGGTTTCAAGCTTCTAAGACCTTCCAATTTCAAGCTATGAAGGAAAAGTGAAGACGCGTTTACTTTTCATATTTCATGACAGTTGGCTGAGACGGCCAAAATATGCACTCGTGGAAACTTTTTTCAAAATCCACTTTGGGCTTGTAAGATGTTGTAAAGTGACTTTCTGTCACAATGCAGTACATGCACCTCAACACCCAACTTCATGAACACCACATCAGAGTGAATGATGCGACTGAACCACGTGCGCTGGAGCCACCAGTGAGCGGCCAGTAGCTCATTGAGGCCCCTTGTGTTGTATGCGCTTGGTTTCAAGCTTCTAAGACCTTCCAATTCAAGCTATGAAGGAAAAGTGAAGACGCGTTTACTTTTCATATTTCATGACAGTTGGCTGAGACGGCCAAAATATGCACTCGTGGAAACTTTTTTCAAAATCCACTTTGGGCTTGTAAGATGTTGTAAAGTGACTTTCTGTCACAATGCAGTACATGCACCTCAACACCCAACTTCATGAACACCACATCAGAGTGAATGATGCGACTGAACCGCGTGCGCTGGAGCCACCAGTGAGCGGCCAGTAGCTCATTGAGGCCCCTTGTGTTGTATGCGCTTGGTTTCAAGCTTCTAAGACCTTCCAATTTCAAGCTATGAAGGAAAAGTGAAGACGCGTTTACTTTTCATATTTCATGACAGTTGGCTGAGACGGCCAAAACATGCACTCGTGGAAACTTTTTTCAAAATCCACTTTGGGCTTGTAAGATGTTGTAAAGTGACTTTCTGTCACAATGCAGTACATGCACCTCAACACCCAACTTCATGAACACCACATCAAAGTGAATGATGCGACTGAACCGCGTGCGCTGGAGCCACCAGTGAGCCGCCAGTAGCTCATTGAGGCCCCTTGTGTTGTATGCGCTTGGTTTCAAGCTTCTAAGACCTTCCAATTTCAAGCTATGAAGGAAAAGTGAAGACGCGTTTACTTTTCATATTTCATGACAGTTGGCTGAGACGGCCAAAACATGCACTCGTGGAAACTTTTTTCAAAATCCACTTTGGGCTTGTAAGATGTTGTAAAGTGACTTTCTGTCACAATGCAGTACATGCACCTCAACACCCAACTTCATGAACACCACATCAGAGTGAATGATGCGACTGAACCGCGTGCGCTGGAGCCACCAGTGAGCGGCCAGTAGCTCATTGATGCCCCTTGTGTTGTATGCGCTTGGTTTCAAGCTTCTAAGACCTTCCAATTTCAAGCTATGAAGGAAAAGTGAAGACGCGTTTACTTTTCATATTTCATGACAGTTGGCTGAGACGGCCAAAATATGCACTCGTGGAAACTTTTTTCAAAATCCACTTTGGGCTTGTAAGATGTTGTAAAGTGACTTTCTGTCACAATGCAGTACATGCACCTCAACACCCAACTTCATGAACACCACATCAGAGTGAATGATGCGACTGAACCACGTGCGCTGGAGCCACCAGTGAGCGGCCAGTAGCTCATTGAGGCCCCTTGTGTTGTATGCGCTTGGTTTCAAGCTTCTAAGACCTTCCAATTTCAAGCTATGAAGGAAAAGTGAAGACGCGTTTACTTTTCATATTTCATGACAGTTGGCTGAGACGGCCAAAATATGCACTCGTGGAAACTTTTTTCAAAATCCACTTTGGGCTTGTAAGATGTTGTAAAGTGACTTTCTGTCACAATGCAGTACATGCACCTCAACACCCAACTTCATGAACACCACATCAGAGTGAATGATGCGACTGAACCGCGTGCGCTGGAGCCACCAGTGAGCCGCCAGTAGCTCATTGAGGCCCCTTGTGTTGTATGCGCTTGGTTTCAAGCTTCTAAGACCTTCCAATTTCAAGCTATGAAGGAAAAGTGAAGACGCGTTTACTTTTCATATTTCATGACAGTTGGCTGAGACGGCCAAAACATGCACTCGTGGAAACTTTTTTCAAAATCCACTTTGGGCTTGTAAGATGTTGTAAAGTGACTTTCTGTCACAATGCAGTACATGCACCTCAACACCCAACTTCATGAACACCACATCAGAGTGAATGATGCGACTGAACCGCGTGCGCTGGAGCCACCAGTGAGCCGCCAGTAGCTCATTGAGGCCCCTTGTGTTGTATGCGCTTGGTTTCAAGCTTCTAAGACCTTCCAATTTCAAGCTATGAAGGAAAAGTGAAGACGCGTTTACTTTTCATATTTCATGACAGTTGGCTGAGACGGCCAAAACATGCACTCGTGGAAACTTTTTTCAAAATCCACTTTGGGCTTGTAAGATGTTGTAAAGTGACTTTCTGTCACAATGCAGTACATGCACCTCAACACCCAACTTCATGAACACCACATCAGAGTGAATGATGCGACTGAACCGCGTGCGCTGGAGCCACCAGTGAGCGGCCAGTAGCTCATTGATGCCCCTTGTGTTGTATGCGCTTGGTTTCAAGCTTCTAAGACCTTCCAATTTCAAGCTATGAAGGAAAAGTGAAGACGCGTTTACTTTTCATATTTCATGACAGTTGGCTGAGACGGCCAAAACATGCACTCGTGGAAACTTTTTTCAAAATCCACTTTGGGCTTGTAAGATGTTGTAAAGTGACTTTCTGTCACAATGCAGTACATGCACCTCAACACCCAACTTCATGAACACTACATCAGAGTGAATGATGCGACTGAACCACGTGCGCTGGAGCCACCAGTGAGCGGCCAGTAGCTCATTGAGGCCCCTTGTGTTGTATGCGCTTGGTTTCAAGCTTCTAAGACCTTCCAATTTCAAGCTATGAAGGAAAAGTGAAGACGCGTTTACTTTTCATATTTCATGACAGTTGGCTGAGACGGCCAAAACATGCACTCGTGGAAACTTTTTTCAAAATCCACTTTGGGCTTGTAAGATGTTGTAAAGTGACTTTCTGTCACAATGCAGTACATGCACCTCAACACCCAACTTCATGAACACCACATCAGAGTGAATGATGCGACTGAACCGCGTGCGCTGGAGCCACCAGTGAGCCGCCAGTAGCTCATTGAGGCCCCTTGTGTTGTATGCGCTTGGTTTCAAGCTTCTAAGACCTTCCAATTTCAAGCTATGAAGGAAAAGTGAAGACGCGTTTACTTTTCATATTTCATGACAGTTGGCTGAGACGGCCAAAACATGCACTCGTGGAAACTTTTTTCAAAATCCACTTTGGGCTTGTAAGATGTTGTAAAGTGACTTTCTGTCACAATGCAGTACATGCACCTCAACACCCAACTTCATGAACACCACATCAGAGTGAATGATGCGACTGAACCGCGTGCGCTGGAGCCACCAGTGAGCGGCCAGTAGCTCATTGATGCCCCTTGTGTTGTATGCGCTTGGTTTCAAGCTTCTAAGACCTTCCAATTTCAAGCTATGAAGGAAAAGTGAAGACGCGTTTACTTTTCATATTTCATGACAGTTGGCTGAGACGGCCAAAACATGCACTCGTGGAAACTTTTTTCAAAATCCACTTTGGGCTTGTAAGATGTTGTAAAGTGACTTTCTGTCACAATGCAGTACATGCACCTCAACACCCAACTTCATGAACACTACATCAGAGTGAATGATGCGACTGAACCACGTGCGCTGGAGCCACCAGTGAGCGGCCAGTAGCTCATTGAGGCCCCTTGTGTTGTATGCGCTTGGTTTCAAGCTTCTAAGACCTTCCAATTTCAAGCTATGAAGGAAAAGTGAAGACGCGTTTACTTTTCATATTTCATGACTGTTGGCTGAGACGGCCAAAACATGCACTCGTGGAAACTTTTTTCAAAATCCACTTTGGGCTTGTAAGATGTTGTAAAGTGACTTTCTGTCACAATGCAGTACATGCACCTCAACACCCAACTTCATGAACACCACATCAGAGTGAATGATGCGACTGAACCGCGTGCGCTGGAGCCACCAGTGAGCGGCCAGTAGCTCATTGATGCCCCTTGTGTTGTATGCGCTTGGTTTCAAGCTTCTAAGACCTTCCAATTTCAAGCTATGAAGGAAAAGTGAAGACGCGTTTACTTTTCATATTTCATGACAGTTGGCTGAGACGGCCAAAATATGCACTCGTGGAAACTTTTTTCAAAATCCACTTTGGGCTTGTAAGATGTTGTAAAGTGACTTTCTGTCACAATGCAGTACATGCACCTCAACACCCAACTTCATGAACACCACATCAGAGTGAATGATGCGACTGAACCACGTGCGCTGGAGCCACCAGTGAGCGGCCAGTAGCTCATTGAGGCCCCTTGTGTTGTATGCGCTTGGTTTCAAGCTTCTAAGACCTTCCAATTTCAAGCTATGAAGGAAAAGTGAAGACGCGTTTACTTTTCATATTTCATGACAGTTGGCTGAGACGGCCAAAATATGCACTCGTGGAAACTTTTTTCAAAATCCACTTTGGGCTTGTAAGATGTTGTAAAGTGACTTTCTGTCACAATGCAGTACATGCACCTCAACACCCAACTTCATGAACACCACATCAGAGTGAATGATGCGACTGAACCGCGTGCGCTGGAGCCACCAGTGAGCGGCCAGTAGCTCATTGATGCCCCTTGTGTTGTATGCGCTTGGTTTCAAGCTTCTAAGACCTTCCAATTTCAAGCTATGAAGGAAAAGTGAAGACGCGTTTACTTTTCATATTTCATGACAGTTGGCTGAGACGGCCAAAATATGCACTCGTGGAAACTTTTTTCAAAATCCACTTTGGGCTTGTAAGATGTTGTAAAGTGACTTTCTGTCACAATGCAGTACATGCACCTCAACACCCAACTTCATGAACACCACATCAGAGTGAATGATGCGACTGAACCACGTGCGCTGGAGCCACCAGTGAGCGGCCAGTAGCTCATTGAGGCCCCTTGTGTTGTATGCGCTTGGTTTCAAGCTTCTAAGACCTTCCAATTTCAAGCTATGAAGGAAAAGTGAAGACGCGTTTACTTTTCATATTTCATGACAGTTGGCTGAGACGGCCAAAATATGCACTCGTGGAAACTTTTTTCAAAATCCACTTTGGGCTTGTAAGATGTTGTAAAGTGACTTTCTGTCACAATGCAGTACATGCACCTCAACACCCAACTTCATGAACACCACATCAGAGTGAATGATGCGACTGAACCGCGTGCGCTGGAGCCACCAGTGAGCGGCCAGTAGCTCATTGAGGCCCCTTGTGTTGTATGCGCTTGGTTTCAAGCTTCTAAGACCTTCCAATTTCAAGCTATGAAGGAAAAGTGAAGACGCGTTTACTTTTCATATTTCATGACAGTTGGCTGAGACGGCCAAAACATGCACTCGTGGAAACTTTTTTCAAAATCCACTTTGGGCTTGTAAGATGTTGTAAAGTGACTTTCTGTCACAATGCAGTACATGCACCTCAACACCCAACTTCATGAACACCACATCAAAGTGAATGATGCGACTGAACCGCGTGCGCTGGAGCCACCAGTGAGCCGCCAGTAGCTCATTGAGGCCCCTTGTGTTGTATGCGCTTGGTTTCAAGCTTCTAAGACCTTCCAATTTCAAGCTATGAAGGAAAAGTGAAGACGCGTTTACTTTTCATATTTCATGACAGTTGGCTGAGACGGCCAAAACATGCACTCGTGGAAACTTTTTTCAAAATCCACTTTGGGCTTGTAAGATGTTGTAAAGTGACTTTCTGTCACAATGCAGTACATGCACCTCAACACCCAACTTCATGAACACCACATCAGAGTGAATGATGCGACTGAACCGCGTGCGCTGGAGCCACCAGTGAGCCGCCAGTAGCTCATTGAGGCCCCTTGTGTTGTATGCGCTTGGTTTCAAGCTTCTAAGACCTTCCAATTTCAAGCTATGAAGGAAAAGTGAAGACGCGTTTACTTTTCATATTTCATGACAGTTGGCTGAGACGGCCAAAACATGCACTCGTGGAAACTTTTTTCAAAATCCACTTTGGGCTTGTAAGATGTTGTAAAGTGACTTTCTGTCACAATGCAGTACATGCACCTCAACACCCAACTTCATGAACACCACATCAGAGTGAATGATGCGACTGAACCGCGTGCGCTGGAGCCACCAGTGAGCCGCCAGTAGCTCATTGAGGCCCCTTGTGTTGTATGCGCTTGGTTTCAAGCTTCTAAGACCTTCCAATTTCAAGCTATGAAGGAAAAGTGAAGACGCGTTTACTTTTCATATTTCATGACAGTTGGCTGAGACGGCCAAAACATGCACTCGTGGAAACTTTTTTCAAAATCCACTTTGGGCTTGTAAGATGTTGTAAAGTGACTTTCTGTCACAATGCAGTACATGCACCTCAACACCCAACTTCATGAACACCACATCAGAGTGAATGATGCGACTGAACCGCGTGCGCTGGAGCCACCAGTGAGCGGCCAGTAGCTCATTGATGCCCCTTGTGTTGTATGCGCTTGGTTTCAAGCTTCTAAGACCTTCCAATTTCAAGCAATGAAGGAAAAGTGAAGACGCGTTTACTTTTCATATTTCATGACAGTTGGCTGAGACGGCCAAAACATGCACTCGTGGAAACTTTTTTCAAAATCCACTTTGGGCTTGTAAGATGTTGTAAAGTGACTTTCTGTCACAATGCAGTACATGCACCTCAACACCCAACTTCATGAACACTACATCAGAGTGAATGATGCGACTGAACCACGTGCGCTGGAGCCACCAGTGAGCGGCCAGTAGCTCATTGAGGCCCCTTGTGTTGTATGCGCTTGGTTTCAAGCTTCTAAGACCTTCCAATTTTAAGCTATGAAGGAAAAGTGAAGACGCGTTTACTTTTCATATTTCATGACAGTTGGCTGAGACGGCCAAAACATGCACTCGTGGAAACTTTTTTCAAAATCCACTTTGGGCTTGTAAGATGTTGTAAAGTGACTTTCTGTCACAATGCAGTACATGCACCTCAACACCCAACTTCATGAACACCACATCAGAGTGAATGATGCGACTGAACCACGTGCACTGGAGCCACCAGTGAGCGGCCAGTAGCTCATTGAGGCCCCTTGTGTTGTATGCGCTTGGTTTCAAGCTTCTAAGACCTTCCAATTTCAAGCTATGAAGGAAAAGTGAAGACGCGTTTACTTTTCATATTTCATGACAGTTGGCTGAGACGGCCAAAATATGCACTCGTGGAAACTTTTTTCAAAATCCACTTTGGGCTTGTAAGATGTTGTAAAGTGACTTTCTGTCACAATGCAGTACATGCACCTCAACACCCAACTTCATGAACACCACATCAGAGTGAATGATGCGACTGAACCACGTGCGCTGGAGCCACCAGTGAGCGGCCAGTAGCTCATTGAGGCCCCTTGTGTTGTATGCGCTTGGTTTCAAGCTTCTAAGACCTTCCAATTTCAAGCTATGAAGGAAAAGTGAAGACGCGTTTACTTTTCATATTTCATGACAGTTGGCTGAGACGGCCAAAATATGCACTCGTGGAAACTTTTTTCAAAATCCACTTTGGGCTTGTAAGATGTTGTAAAGTGACTTTCTGTCACAATGCAGTACATGCACCTCAACACCCAACTTCATGAACACCACATCAGAGTGAATGATGCGACTGAACCGCGTGCGCTGGAGCCACCAGTGAGCGGCCAGTAGCTCATTGAGGCCCCTTGTGTTGTATGCGCTTGGTTTCAAGCTTCTAAGACCTTCCAATTTCAAGCTATGAAGGAAAAGTGAAGACGCGTTTACTTTTCATATTTCATGACAGTTGGCTGAGACGGCCAAAACATGCACTCGTGGAAACTTTTTTCAAAATCCACTTTGGGCTTGTAAGATGTTGTAAAGTGACTTTCTGTCACAATGCAGTACATGCACCTCAACACCCAACTTCATGAACACCACATCAAAGTGAATGATGCGACTGAACCGCGTGCGCTGGAGCCACCAGTGAGCCGCCAGTAGCTCATTGAGGCCCCTTGTGTTGTATGCGCTTGGTTTCAAGCTTCTAAGACCTTCCAATTTCAAGCTATGAAGGAAAAGTGAAGACGCGTTTACTTTTCATATTTCATGACAGTTGGCTGAGACGGCCAAAACATGCACTCGTGGAAACTTTTTTCAAAATCCACTTTGGGCTTGTAAGATGTTGTAAAGTGACTTTCTGTCACAATGCAGTACATGCACCTCAACACCCAACTTCATGAACACCACATCAGAGTGAATGATGCGACTGAACCGCGTGCGCTGGAGCCACCAGTGAGCCGCCAGTAGCTCATTGAGGCCCCTTGTGTTGTATGCGCTTGGTTTCAAGCTTCTAAGACCTTCCAATTTCAAGCTATGAAGGAAAAGTGAAGACGCGTTTACTTTTCATATTTCATGACAGTTGGCTGAGACGGCCAAAACATGCACTCGTGGAAACTTTTTTCAAAATCCACTTTGGGCTTGTAAGATGTTGTAAAGTGACTTTCTGTCACAATGCAGTACATGCACCTCAACACCCAACTTCATGAACACCACATCAGAGTGAATGATGCGACTGAACCGCGTGCGCTGGAGCCACCAGTGAGCCGCCAGTAGCTCATTGAGGCCCCTTGTGTTGTATGCGCTTGGTTTCAAGCTTCTAAGACCTTCCAATTTCAAGCTATGAAGGAAAAGTGAAGACGCGTTTACTTTTCATATTTCATGACAGTTGGCTGAGACGGCCAAAACATGCACTCGTGGAAACTTTTTTCAAAATCCACTTTGGGCTTGTAAGATGTTGTAAAGTGACTTTCTGTCACAATGCAGTACATGCACCTCAACACCCAACTTCATGAACACCACATCAGAGTGAATGATGCGACTGAACCGCGTGCGCTGGAGCCACCAGTGAGCGGCCAGTAGCTCATTGATGCCCCTTGTGTTGTATGCGCTTGGTTTCAAGCTTCTAAGACCTTCCAATTTCAAGCAATGAAGGAAAAGTGAAGACGCGTTTACTTTTCATATTTCATGACAGTTGGCTGAGACGGCCAAAACATGCACTCGTGGAAACTTTTTTCAAAATCCACTTTGGGCTTGTAAGATGTTGTAAAGTGACTTTCTGTCACAATGCAGTACATGCACCTCAACACCCAACTTCATGAACACTACATCAGAGTGAATGATGCGACTGAACCGCGTGCGCTGGAGCCACCAGTGAGCGGCCAGTAGCTCATTGAGGCCCCTTGTGTTGTATGCGCTTGGTTTCAAGCTTCTAAGACCTTCCAATTTCAAGCTATGAAGGAAAAGTGAAGACGCGTTTACTTTTCATATTTCATGACAGTTGGCTGAGACGGCCAAAACATGCACTCGTGGAAACTTTTTTCAAAATCCACTTTGGGCTTGTAAGATGTTGTAAAGTGACTTTCTGTCACAATGCAGTACATGCACCTCAACACCCAACTTCATGAACACCACATCAGAGTGAATGATGCGACTGAACCACGTGCACTGGAGCCACCAGTGAGCGGCCAGTAGCTCATTGAGGCCCCTTGTGTTGTATGCGCTTGGTTTCAAGCTTCTAAGACCTTCCAATTTCAAGCTATGAAGGAAAAGTGAAGACGCGTTTACTTTTCATATTTCATGACAGTTGGCTGAGACGGCCAAAACATGCACTCGTGGAAACTTTTTTCAAAATCCACTTTGGGCTTGTAAGATGTTGTAAAGTGACTTTCTGTCACAATGCAGTACATGCACCTCAACACCCAACTTCATGAACACCACATCAGAGTGAATGATGCGACTGAACCGCGTGCGCTGGAGCCACCAGTGAGCGGCCAGTAGCTCATTGAGGCCCCTTGTGTTGTATGCGCTTGGTTTCAAGCTTCTAAGACCTTCCAATTTCAAGCTATGAAGGAAAAGTGAAGACGCGTTTACTTTTCATATTTCATGACTGTTGGCTGAGACGGCCAAAACATGCACTCGTGGAAACTTTTTTCAAAATCCACTTTGGGCTTGTAAGATGTTGTAAAGTGACTTTCTGTCACAATGCAGTACATGCACCTCAACACCCAACTTCATGAACACCACATCAGAGTGAATGATGCGACTGAACCGCGTGCGCTGGAGCCACCAGTGAGCGGCCAGTAGCTCATTGATGCCCCTTGTGTTGTATGCGCTTGGTTTCAAGCTTCTAAGACCTTCCAATTTCAAGCTATGAAGGAAAAGTGAAGACGCGTTTACTTTTCATATTTCATGACAGTTGGCTGAGACGGCCAAAATATGCACTCGTGGAAACTTTTTTCAAAATCCACTTTGGGCTTGTAAGATGTTGTAAAGTGACTTTCTGTCACAATGCAGTACATGCACCTCAACACCCAACTTCATGAACACCACATCAGAGTGAATGATGCGACTGAACCACGTGCGCTGGAGCCACCAGTGAGCGGCCAGTAGCTCATTGAGGCCCCTTGTGTTGTATGCGCTTGGTTTCAAGCTTCTAAGACCTTCCAATTTCAAGCTATGAAGGAAAAGTGAAGACGCGTTTACTTTTCATATTTCATGACAGTTGGCTGAGACGGCCAAAATATGCACTCGTGGAAACTTTTTTCAAAATCCACTTTGGGCTTGTAAGATGTTGTAAAGTGACTTTCTGTCACAATGCAGTACATGCACCTCAACACCCAACTTCATGAACACCACATCTAGTGAATGATGCGACTGAACCGCGTGCGCTGGAGCCACCAGTGAGCGGCCAGTAGCTCATTGAGGCCCCTTGTGTTGTATGCGCTTGGTTTCAAGCTTCTAAGACCTTCCAATTTCAAGCTATGAAGGAAAAGTGAAGACGCGTTTACTTTTCATATTTCATGACAGTTGGCTGAGACGGCCAAAACATGCACTCGTGGAAACTTTTTTCAAAATCCACTTTGGGCTTGTAAGATGTTGTAAAGTGACTTTCTGTCACAATGCAGTACATGCACCTCAACACCCAACTTCATGAACACCACATCAAAGTGAATGATGCGACTGAACCGCGTGCGCTGGAGCCACCAGTGAGTCGCCAGTAGCTCATTGAGGCCCCTTGTGTTGTATGCGCTTGGTTTCAAGCTTCTAAGACCTTCCAATTTCAAGCTATGAAGGAAAAGTGAAGACGCGTTTACTTTTCATATTTCATGACAGTTGGCTGAGACGGCCAAAACATGCACTCGTGGAAACTTTTTTCAAAATCCACTTTGGGCTTGTAAGATGTTGTAAAGTGACTTTCTGTCACAATGCAGTACATGCACCTCAACACCCAACTTCATGAACACCACATCAGAGTGAATGATGCGACTGAACCGCGTGCGCTGGAGCCACCAGTGAGCCGCCAGTAGCTCATTGAGGCCCCTTGTGTTGTATGCGCTTGGTTTCAAGCTTCTAAGACCTTCCAATTTCAAGCTATGAAGGAAAAGTGAAGACGCGTTTACTTTTCATATTTCATGACAGTTGGCTGAGACGGCCAAAACATGCACTCGTGGAAACTTTTTTCAAAATCCACTTTGGGCTTGTAAGATGTTGTAAAGTGACTTTCTGTCACAATGCAGTACATGCACCTCAACACCCAACTTCATGAACACCACATCAGAGTGAATGATGCGACTGAACCGCGTGCGCTGGAGCCACCAGTGAGCGGCCAGTAGCTCATTGATGCCCCTTGTGTTGTATGCGCTTGGTTTCAAGCTTCTAAGACCTTCCAATTTCAAGCTATGAAGGAAAAGTGAAGACGCGTTTACTTTTCATATTTCATGACAGTTGGCTGAGACAGCCAAAACAAGCACTCGTGGAAACTTTTTTCAAAATCCACTTTGGGCTTGTAAGATGTTGTAAAGTGACTTTCTGTCACAATGCAGTACATGCACCTCAACACCCAACTTCATGAACACCACATCAGAGTGAATGATGCGACTGAACCGCGTGCGCTGGAGCCACCAGTGAGCGGCCAGTAGCTCATTGAGGCCCCTTGTGTTGTATGCGCTTGGTTTCAAGCTTCTAAGACCTTCCAATTTCAAGCTATGAAGGAAAAGTGAAGACGCGTTTACTTTTCATATTTCATGACAGTTGGCTGAGACGGCCAAAACATGCACTCGTGGAAACTTTTTTCAAAATCCACTTTGGGCTTGTAAGATGTTGTAAAGTGACTTTCTGTCACAATGCAGTACATGCACCTCAACACCCAACTTCATGAACACCACATCAGAGTGAATGATGCGACTGAACCGCGTGCGCTGGAGCCACCAGTGAGCCGCCAGTAGCTCATTGAGGCCCCTTGTGTTGTATGCGCTTGGTTTCAAGCTTCTAAGACCTTCCAATTTCAAGCTATGAAGGAAAAGTGAAGACGCGTTTACTTTTCATATTTCATGACAGTTGGCTGAGACGGCCAAAACATGCACTCGTGGAAACTTTTTTCAAAATCCACTTTGGGCTTGTAAGATGTTGTAAAGTGACTTTCTGTCACAATGCAGTACATGCACCTCAACACCCAACTTCATGAACACCACATCAGAGTGAATGATGCGACTGAACCGCGTGCGCTGGAGCCACCAGTGAGCGGCCAGTAGCTCATTGAGGCCCCTTGTGTTGTATGCGCTTGGTTTCAAGCTTCTAAGACCTTCCAATTTCAAGCTATGAAGGAAAAGTGAAGACGCGTTTACTTTTCATATTTCATGACAGTTGGCTGAGACGGCCAAAACATGCACTCGTGGAAACTTTTTTCAAAATCCACTTTGGGCTTGTAAGATGTTGTAAAGTGACTTTCTGTCACAATGCAGTACATGCACCTCAACACCCAACTTCATGAACACCACATCAGAGTGAATGATGCGACTGAACCGCGTGCGCTGGAGCCACCAGTGAGCGGCCAGTAGCTCATTGAGGCCCCTTGTGTTGTATGCGCTTGGTTTCAAGCTTCTAAGACCTTCCAATTTCAAGCTATGAAGGAAAAGTGAAGACGCGTTTACTTTTCATATTTCATGACAGTTGGCTGAGACGGCCAAAATATGCACTCGTGGAAACTTTTTTCAAAATCCACTTTGGGCTTGTAAGATGTTGTAAAGTGACTTTCTGTCACAATGCAGTACATGCACCTCAACACCCAACTTCATGAACACCACATCTAGTGAATGATGCGACTGAACCGCGTGCGCTGGAGCCACCAGTGAGCGGCCAGTAGCTCATTGAGGCCCCTTGTGTTGTATGCGCTTGGTTTCAAGCTTCTAAGACCTTCCAATTTCAAGCTATGAAGGAAAAGTGAAGACGCGTTTACTTTTCATATTTCATGACAGTTGGCTGAGACGGCCAAAATATGCACTCGTGGAAACTTTTTTCAAAATCCACTTTGGGCTTGTAAGATGTTGTAAAGTGACTTTCTGTCACAATGCAGTACATGCACCTCAACACCCAACTTCATGAACACCACATCTAGTGAATGATGCGACTGAACCGCGTGCGCTGGAGCCACCAGTGAGCGGCCAGTAGCTCATTGAGGCCCCTTGTGTTGTATGCGCTTGGTTTCAAGCTTCTAAGACCTTCCAATTTCAAGCTATGAAGGAAAAGTGAAGACGCGTTTACTTTTCATATTTCATGACAGTTGGCTGAGACGGCCAAAACATGCACTCGTGGAAACTTTTTTCAAAATCCACTTTGGGCTTGTAAGATGTTGTAAAGTGACTTTCTGTCACAATGCAGTACATGCACCTCAACACCCAACTTCATGAACACCACATCAAAGTGAATGATGCGACTGAACCGCGTGCGCTGGAGCCACCAGTGAGTCGCCAGTAGCTCATTGAGGCCCCTTGTGTTGTATGCGCTTGGTTTCAAGCTTCTAAGACCTTCCAATTTCAAGCTATGAAGGAAAAGTGAAGACGCGTTTACTTTTCATATTTCATGACAGTTGGCTGAGACGGCCAAAACATGCACTCGTGGAAACTTTTTTCAAAATCCACTTTGGGCTTGTAAGATGTTGTAAAGTGACTTTCTGTCACAATGCAGTACATGCACCTCAACACCCAACTTCATGAACACCACATCAGAGTGAATGATGCGACTGAACCGCGTGCGCTGGAGCCACCAGTGAGCCGCCAGTAGCTCATTGAGGCCCCTTGTGTTGTATGCGCTTGGTTTCAAGCTTCTAAGACCTTCCAATTTCAAGCTATGAAGGAAAAGTGAAGACGCGTTTACTTTTCATATTTCATGACAGTTGGCTGAGACGGCCAAAACATGCACTCGTGGAAACTTTTTTCAAAATCCACTTTGGGCTTGTAAGATGTTGTAAAGTGACTTTCTGTCACAATGCAGTACATGCACCTCAACACCCAACTTCATGAACACCACATCAGAGTGAATGATGCGACTGAACCGCGTGCGCTGGAGCCACCAGTGAGCGGCCAGTAGCTCATTGATGCCCCTTGTGTTGTATGCGCTTGGTTTCAAGCTTCTAAGACCTTCCAATTTCAAGCTATGAAGGAAAAGTGAAGACGCGTTTACTTTTCATATTTCATGACAGTTGGCTGAGACAGCCAAAACAAGCACTCGTGGAAACTTTTTTCAAAATCCACTTTGGGCTTGTAAGATGTTGTAAAGTGACTTTCTGTCACAATGCAGTACATGCACCTCAACACCCAACTTCATGAACACCACATCAGAGTGAATGATGCGACTGAACCGCGTGCGCTGGAGCCACCAGTGAGCGGCCAGTAGCTCATTGAGGCCCCTTGTGTTGTATGCGCTTGGTTTCAAGCTTCTAAGACCTTCCAATTTCAAGCTATGAAGGAAAAGTGAAGACGCGTTTACTTTTCATATTTCATGACAGTTGGCTGAGACGGCCAAAACATGCACTCGTGGAAACTTTTTTCAAAATCCACTTTGGGCTTGTAAGATGTTGTAAAGTGACTTTCTGTCACAATGCAGTACATGCACCTCAACACCCAACTTCATGAACACCACATCAGAGTGAATGATGCGACTGAACCGCGTGCGCTGGAGCCACCAGTGAGCCGCCAGTAGCTCATTGAGGCCCCTTGTGTTGTATGCGCTTGGTTTCAAGCTTCTAAGACCTTCCAATTTCAAGCTATGAAGGAAAAGTGAAGACGCGTTTACTTTTCATATTTCATGACAGTTGGCTGAGACGGCCAAAACATGCACTCGTGGAAACTTTTTTCAAAATCCACTTTGGGCTTGTAAGATGTTGTAAAGTGACTTTCTGTCACAATGCAGTACATGCACCTCAACACCCAACTTCATGAACACCACATCAGAGTGAATGATGCGACTGAACCGCGTGCGCTGGAGCCACCAGTGAGCGGCCAGTAGCTCATTGAGGCCCCTTGTGTTGTATGCGCTTGGTTTCAAGCTTCTAAGACCTTCCAATTTCAAGCTATGAAGGAAAAGTGAAGACGCGTTTACTTTTCATATTTCATGACAGTTGGCTGAGACGGCCAAAACATGCACTCGTGGAAACTTTTTTCAAAATCCACTTTGGGCTTGTAAGATGTTGTAAAGTGACTTTCTGTCACAATGCAGTACATGCACCTCAACACCCAACTTCATGAACACCACATCAGAGTGAATGATGCGACTGAACCGCGTGCGCTGGAGCCACCAGTGAGCGGCCAGTAGCTCATTGAGGCCCCTTGTGTTGTATGCGCTTGGTTTCAAGCTTCTAAGACCTTCCAATTTCAAGCTATGAAGGAAAAGTGAAGACGCGTTTACTTTTCATATTTCATGACAGTTGGCTGAGACGGCCAAAATATGCACTCGTGGAAACTTTTTTCAAAATCCACTTTGGGCTTGTAAGATGTTGTAAAGTGACTTTCTGTCACAATGCAGTACATGCACCTCAACACCCAACTTCATGAACACCACATCTAGTGAATGATGCGACTGAACCGCGTGCGCTGGAGCCACCAGTGAGCGGCCAGTAGCTCATTGAGGCCCCTTGTGTTGTATGCGCTTGGTTTCAAGCTTCTAAGACCTTCCAATTTCAAGCTATGAAGGAAAAGTGAAGACGCGTTTACTTTTCATATTTCATGACAGTTGGCTGAGACGGCCAAAACATGCACTCGTGGAAACTTTTTTCAAAATCCACTTTGGGCTTGTAAGATGTTGTAAAGTGACTTTCTGTCACAATGCAGTACATGCACCTCAACACCCAACTTCATGAACACCACATCAAAGTGAATGATGCGACTGAACCGCGTGCGCTGGAGCCACCAGTGAGCCGCCAGTAGCTCATTGAGGCCCCTTGTGTTGTATGCGCTTGGTTTCAAGCTTCTAAGACCTTCCAATTTCAAGCTATGAAGGAAAAGTGAAGACGCGTTTACTTTTCATATTTCATGACAGTTGGCTGAGACGGCCAAAACATGCACTCGTGGAAACTTTTTTCAAAATCCACTTTGGGCTTGTAAGATGTTGTAAAGTGACTTTCTGTCACAATGCAGTACATGCACCTCAACACCCAACTTCATGAACACCACATCAGAGTGAATGATGCGACTGAACCGCGTGCGCTGGAGCCACCAGTGAGCCGCCAGTAGCTCATTGAGGCCCCTTGTGTTGTATGCGCTTGGTTTCAAGCTTCTAAGACCTTCCAATTTCAAGCTATGAAGGAAAAGTGAAGACGCGTTTACTTTTCATATTTCATGACAGTTGGCTGAGACGGCCAAAACATGCACTCGTGGAAACTTTTTTCAAAATCCACTTTGGGCTTGTAAGATGTTGTAAAGTGACTTTCTGTCACAATGCAGTACATGCACCTCAACACCCAACTTCAAGAACACCACATCAGAGTGAATGATGCGACTGAACCGCGTGCGCTGGAGCCACCAGTGAGCGGCCAGTAGCTCATTGATGCCCCTTGTGTTGTATGCGCTTGGTTTCAAGCTTCTAAGACCTTCCAATTTCAAGCTATGAAGGAAAAGTGAAGACGCGTTTACTTTTCATATTTCATGACAGTTGGCTGAGACGGCCAAAACATGCACTCGTGGAAACTTTTTTCAAAATCCACTTTGGGCTTGTAAGATGTTGTAAAGTGACTTTCTGTCACAATGCAGTACATGCACCTCAACACCCAACTTCATGAACACCACATCAGAGTGAATGATGCGACTGAACCGCGTGCGCTGGAGCCACCAGTGAGCGGCCAGTAGCTCATTGAGGCCCCTTGTGTTGTATGCGCTTGGTTTCAAGCTTCTAAGACCTTCCAATTTCAAGCTATGAAGGAAAAGTGAAGACGCGTTTACTTTTCATATTTCATGACAGTTGGCTGAGACGGCCAAAACATGCACTCGTGGAAACTTTTTTCAAAATCCACTTTGGGCTTGTAAGATGTTGTAAAGTGACTTTCTGTCACAATGCAGTACATGCACCTCAACACCCAACTTCATGAACACCACATCAGAGTGAATGATGCGACTGAACCGCGTGCGCTGGAGCCACCAGTGAGCGGCCAGTAGCTCATTGAGGCCCCTTGTGTTGTATGCGCTTGGTTTCAAGCTTCTAAGACTTTCCAATTTCAAGCTATGAAGGAAAAGTGAAGACGCGTTTACTTTTCATATTTCATGACAGTTGGCTGAGACGGCCAAAACATGCACTCGTGGAAACTTTTTTCAAAATCCACTTTGGGCTTGTAAGATGTTGTAAAGTGACTTTCTGTCACAATGCAGTACATGCACCTCAACACCCAACTTCATGAACACCACATCAGAGTGAATGATGCGACTGAACCGCGTGCGCTGGAGCCACCAGTGAGCGGCCAGTAGCTCATTGATGCCCCTTGTGTTGTATGCGCTTGGTTTCAAGCTTCTAAGACCTTCCAATTTCAAGCTATGAAGGAAAAGTGAAGACGCGTTTACTTTTCATATTTCATGACAGTTGGCTGAGACGGCCAAAACATGCACTCGTGGAAACTTTTTTCAAAATCCACTTTGGGCTTGTAAGATGTTGTAAAGTGACTTTCTGTCACAATGCAGTACATGCACCTCAACACCCAACTTCATGAACACCACATCAGAGTGAATGATGCGACTGAACCGCGTGCGCTGGAGCCACCAGTGAGCCGCCAGTAGCTCATTGAGGCCCCTTGTGTTGTATGCGCTTGGTTTCAAGCTTCTAAGACCTTCCAATTTCAAGCTATGAAGGAAAAGTGAAGACGCGTTTACTTTTCATATTTCATGACAGTTGGCTGAGACGGCCAAAACATGCACTCGTGGAAACTTTTTTCAAAATCCACTTTGGGCTTGTAAGATGTTGTAAAGTGACTTTCTGTCACAATGCAGTACATGCACCTCAACACCCAACTTCATGAACACCACATCAGAGTGAATGATGCGACTGAACCGCGTGCGCTGGAGCCACCAGTGAGCGGCCAGTAGCTCATTGATGCCCCTTGTGTTGTATGCGCTTGGTTTCAAGCTTCTAAGACCTTCCAATTTCAAGCAATGAAGGAAAAGTGAAGACGCGTTTACTTTTCATATTTCATGACAGTTGGCTGAGACGGCCAAAACATGCACTCGTGGAAACTTTTTTCAAAATCCACTTTGGGCTTGTAAGATGTTGTAAAGTGACTTTCTGTCACAATGCAGTACATGCACCTCAACACCCAACTTCATGAACACTACATCAGAGTGAATGATGCGACTGAACCGCGTGCGCTGGAGCCACCAGTGAGCGGCCAGTAGCTCATTGAGGCCCCTTGTGTTGTATGCGCTTGGTTTCAAGCTTCTAAGACCTTCCAATTTCAAGCTATGAAGGAAAAGTGAAGACGCGTTTACTTTTCATATTTCATGACAGTTGGCTGAGACGGCCAAAACATGCACTCGTGGAAACTTTTTTCAAAATCCACTTTGGGCTTGTAAGATGTTGTAAAGTGACTTTCTGTCACAATGCAGTACATGCACCTCAACACCCAACTTCATGAACACCACATCAGAGTGAATGATGCGACTGAACCACGTGCACTGGAGCCACCAGTGAGCGGCCAGTAGCTCATTGAGGCCCCTTGTGTTGTATGCGCTTGGTTTCAAGCTTCTAAGACCTTCCAATTTCAAGCTATGAAGGAAAAGTGAAGACGCGTTTACTTTTCATATTTCATGACAGTTGGCTGAGACGGCCAAAACATGCACTCGTGGAAACTTTTTTCAAAATCCACTTTGGGCTTGTAAGATGTTGTAAAGTGACTTTCTGTCACAATGCAGTACATGCACCTCAACACCCAACTTCATGAACACCACATCAGAGTGAATGATGCGACTGAACCGCGTGCGCTGGAGCCACCAGTGAGCGGCCAGTAGCTCATTGAGGCCCCTTGTGTTGTATGCGCTTGGTTTCAAGCTTCTAAGACCTTCCAATTTCAAGCTATGAAGGAAAAGTGAAGACGCGTTTACTTTTCATATTTCATGACTGTTGGCTGAGACGGCCAAAACATGCACTCGTGGAAACTTTTTTCAAAATCCACTTTGGGCTTGTAAGATGTTGTAAAGTGACTTTCTGTCACAATGCAGTACATGCACCTCAACACCCAACTTCATGAACACCACATCAGAGTGAATGATGCGACTGAACCGCGTGCGCTGGAGCCACCAGTGAGCGGCCAGTAGCTCATTGATGCCCCTTGTGTTGTATGCGCTTGGTTTCAAGCTTCTAAGACCTTCCAATTTCAAGCTATGAAGGAAAAGTGAAGACGCGTTTACTTTTCATATTTCATGACAGTTGGCTGAGACGGCCAAAATATGCACTCGCGGAAACTTTTTTCAAAATCCACTTTGGGCTTGTAAGATGTTGTAAAGTGACTTTCTGTCACAATGCAGTACATGCACCTCAACACCCAACTTCATGAACACCACATCAGAGTGAATGATGCGACTGAACCACGTGCGCTGGAGCCACCAGTGAGCGGCCAGTAGCTCATTGAGGCCCCTTGTGTTGTATGCGCTTGGTTTCAAGCTTCTAAGACCTTCCAATTTCAAGCTATGAAGGAAAAGTGAAGACGCGTTTACTTTTCATATTTCATGACAGTTGGCTGAGACGGCCAAAATATGCACTCGTGGAAACTTTTTTCAAAATCCACTTTGGGCTTGTAAGATGTTGTAAAGTGACTTTCTGTCACAATGCAGTACATGCACCTCAACACCCAACTTCATGAACACCACATCTAGTGAATGATGCGACTGAACCGCGTGCGCTGGAGCCACCAGTGAGCGGCCAGTAGCTCATTGAGGCCCCTTGTGTTGTATGCGCTTGGTTTCAAGCTTCTAAGACCTTCCAATTTCAAGCTATGAAGGAAAAGTGAAGACGCGTTTACTTTTCATATTTCATGACAGTTGGCTGAGACGGCCAAAACATGCACTCGTGGAAACTTTTTTCAAAATCCACTTTGGGCTTGTAAGATGTTGTAAAGTGACTTTCTGTCACAATGCAGTACATGCACCTCAACACCCAACTTCATGAACACCACATCAAAGTGAATGATGCGACTGAACCGCGTGCGCTGGAGCCACCAGTGAGCCGCCAGTAGCTCATTGAGGCCCCTTGTGTTGTATGCGCTTGGTTTCAAGCTTCTAAGACCTTCCAATTTCAAGCTATGAAGGAAAAGTGAAGACGCGTTTACTTTTCATATTTCATGACAGTTGGCTGAGACGGCCAAAACATGCACTCGTGGAAACTTTTTTCAAAATCCACTTTGGGCTTGTAAGATGTTGTAAAGTGACTTTCTGTCACAATGCAGTACATGCACCTCAACACCCAACTTCATGAACACCACATCAGAGTGAATGATGCGACTGAACCGCGTGCGCTGGAGCCACCAGTGAGCCGCCAGTAGCTCATTGAGGCCCCTTGTGTTGTATGCGCTTGGTTTCAAGCTTCTAAGACCTTCCAATTTCAAGCTATGAAGGAAAAGTGAAGACGCGTTTACTTTTCATATTTCATGACAGTTGGCTGAGACGGCCAAAACATGCACTCGTGGAAACTTTTTTCAAAATCCACTTTGGGCTTGTAAGATGTTGTAAAGTGACTTTCTGTCACAATGCAGTACATGCACCTCAACACCCAACTTCATGAACACCACATCAGAGTGAATGATGCGACTGAACCGCGTGCGCTGGAGCCACCAGTGAGCGGCCAGTAGCTCATTGATGCCCCTTGTGTTGTATGCGCTTGGTTTCAAGCTTCTAAGACCTTCCAATTTCAAGCTATGAAGGAAAAGTGAAGACGCGTTTACTTTTCATATTTCATGACAGTTGGCTGAGACGGCCAAAACATGCACTCGTGGAAACTTTTTTCAAAATCCACTTTGGGCTTGTAAGATGTTGTAAAGTGACTTTCTGTCACAATGCAGTACATGCACCTCAACACCCAACTTCATGAACACCACATCAGAGTGAATGATGCGACTGAACCGCGTGCGCTGGAGCCACCAGTGAGCGGCCAGTAGCTCATTGAGGCCCCTTGTGTTGTATGCGCTTGGTTTCAAGCTTCTAAGACCTTCCAATTTCAAGCTATGAAGGAAAAGTGAAGACGCGTTTACTTTTCATATTTCATGACAGTTGGCTGAGACGGCCAAAACATGCACTCGTGGAAACTTTTTTCAAAATCCACTTTGGGCTTGTAAGATGTTGTAAAGTGACTTTCTGTCACAATGCAGTACATGCACCTCAACACCCAACTTCATGAACACCACATCAGAGTGAATGATGCGACTGAACCGCGTGCGCTGGAGCCACCAGTGAGCCGCCAGTAGCTCATTGAGGCCCCTTGTGTTGTATGCGCTTGGTTTCAAGCTTCTAAGACCTTCCAATTTCAAGCTATGAAGGAAAAGTGAAGACGCGTTTACTTTTCATATTTCATGACAGTTGGCTGAGACGGCCAAAACATGCACTCGTGGAAACTTTTTTCAAAATCCACTTTGGGCTTGTAAGATGTTGTAAAGTGACTTTCTGTCACAATGCAGTACATGCACCTCAACACCCAACTTCATGAACACCACATCAAAGTGAATGATGCGACTGAACCGCGTGCGCTGGAGCCACCAGTGAGCCGCCAGTAGCTCATTGAGGCCCCTTGTGTTGTATGCGCTTGGTTTCAAGCTTCTAAGACCTTCCAATTTCAAGCTATGAAGGAAAAGTGAAGACGCGTTTACTTTTCATATTTCATGACAGTTGGCTGAGACGGCCAAAACATGCACTCGTGGAAACTTTTTTCAAAATCCACTTTGGGCTTGTAAGATGTTGTAAAGTGACTTTCTGTCACAATGCAGTACATGCACCTCAACACCCAACTTCATGAACACCACATCAGAGTGAATGATGCGACTGAACCGCGTGCGCTGGAGCCACCAGTGAGCCGCCAGTAGCTCATTGAGGCCCCTTGTGTTGTATGCGCTTGGTTTCAAGCTTCTAAGACCTTCCAATTTCAAGCTATGAAGGAAAAGTGAAGACGCGTTTACTTTTCATATTTCATGACAGTTGGCTGAGACGGCCAAAACATGCACTCGTGGAAACTTTTTTCAAAATCCACTTTGGGCTTGTAAGATGTTGTAAAGTGACTTTCTGTCACAATGCAGTACATGCACCTCAACACCCAACTTCATGAACACCACATCAGAGTGAATGATGCGACTGAACCGCGTGCGCTGGAGCCACCAGTGAGCCGCCAGTAGCTCATTGAGGCCCCTTGTGTTGTATGCGCTTGGTTTCAAGCTTCTAAGACCTTCCAATTTCAAGCTATGAAGGAAAAGTGAAGACGCGTTTACTTTTCATATTTCATGACAGTTGGCTGAGACGGCCAAAACATGCACTCGTGGAAACTTTTTTCAAAATCCACTTTGGGCTTGTAAGATGTTGTAAAGTGACTTTCTGTCACAATGCAGTACATGCACCTCAACACCCAACTTCATGAACACCACATCAGAGTGAATGATGCGACTGAACCGCGTGCGCTGGAGCCACCAGTGAGCGGCCAGTAGCTCATTGATGCCCCTTGTGTTGTATGCGCTTGGTTTCAAGCTTCTAAGACCTTCCAATTTCAAGCTATGAAGGAAAAGTGAAGACGCGTTTACTTTTCATATTTCATGACAGTTGGCTGAGACGGCCAAAACATGCACTCGTGGAAACTTTTTTCAAAATCCACTTTGGGCTTGTAAGATGTTGTAAAGTGACTTTCTGTCACAATGCAGTACATGCACCTCAACACCCAACTTCATGAACACCACATCAGAGTGAATGATGCGACTGAACCGCGTGCGCTGGAGCCACCAGTGAGCGGCCAGTAGCTCATTGAGGCCCCTTGTGTTGTATGCGCTTGGTTTCAAGCTTCTAAGACCTTCCAATTTCAAGCTATGAAGGAAAAGTGAAGACGCGTTTACTTTTCATATTTCATGACAGTTGGCTGAGACGGCCAAAACATGCACTCGTGGAAACTTTTTTCAAAATCCACTTTGGGCTTGTAAGATGTTGTAAAGTGACTTTCTGTCACAATGCAGTACATGCACCTCAACACCCAACTTCATGAACACCACATCAGAGTGAATGATGCGACTGAACCGCGTGCGCTGGAGCCACCAGTGAGCGGCCAGTAGCTCATTGAGGCCCCTTGTGTTGTATGCGCTTGGTTTCAAGCTTCTAAGACTTTCCAATTTCAAGCTATGAAGGAAAAGTGAAGACGCGTTTACTTTTCATATTTCATGACAGTTGGCTGAGACGGCCAAAACATGCACTCGTGGAAACTTTTTTCAAAATCCACTTTGGGCTTGTAAGATGTTGTAAAGTGACTTTCTGTCACAATGCAGTACATGCACCTCAACACCCAACTTCATGAACACCACATCAGAGTGAATGATGCGACTGAACCGCGTGCGCTGGAGCCACCAGTGAGCGGCCAGTAGCTCATTGATGCCCCTTGTGTTGTATGCGCTTGGTTTCAAGCTTCTAAGACCTTCCAATTTCAAGCTATGAAGGAAAAGTGAAGACGCGTTTACTTTTCATATTTCATGACAGTTGGCTGAGACGGCCAAAACATGCACTCGTGGAAACTTTTTTCAAAATCCACTTTGGGCTTGTAAGATGTTGTAAAGTGACTTTCTGTCACAATGCAGTACATGCACCTCAACACCCAACTTCATGAACACCACATCAGAGTGAATGATGCGACTGAACCGCGTGCGCTGGAGCCACCAGTGAGCGGCCAGTAGCTCATTGAGGCCCCTTGTGTTGTATGCGCTTGGTTTCAAGCTTCTAAGACCTTCCAATTTCAAGCTATGAAGGAAAAGTGAAGACGCGTTTACTTTTCATATTTCATGACAGTTGGCTGAGACGGCCAAAACATGCACTCGTGGAAACTTTTTTCAAAATCCACTTTGGGCTTGTAAGATGTTGTAAAGTGACTTTCTGTCACAATGCAGTACATGCACCTCAACACCCAACTTCATGAACACCACATCAGAGTGAATGATGCGACTGAACCGCGTGCGCTGGAGCCACCAGTGAGCCGCCAGTAGCTCATTGAGGCCCCTTGTGTTGTATGCGCTTGGTTTCAAGCTTCTAAGACCTTCCAATTTCAAGCTATGAAGGAAAAGTGAAGACGCGTTTACTTTTCATATTTCATGACAGTTGGCTGAGACGGCCAAAACATGCACTCGTGGAAACTTTTTTCAAAATCCACTTTGGGCTTGTAAGATGTTGTAAAGTGACTTTCTGTCACAATGCAGTACATGCACCTCAACACCCAACTTCATGAACACCACATCAAAGTGAATGATGCGACTGAACCGCGTGCGCTGGAGCCACCAGTGAGCCGCCAGTAGCTCATTGAGGCCCCTTGTGTTGTATGCGCTTGGTTTCAAGCTTCTAAGACCTTCCAATTTCAAGCTATGAAGGAAAAGTGAAGACGCGTTTACTTTTCATATTTCATGACAGTTGGCTGAGACGGCCAAAACATGCACTCGTGGAAACTTTTTTCAAAATCCACTTTGGGCTTGTAAGATGTTGTAAAGTGACTTTCTGTCACAATGCAGTACATGCACCTCAACACCCAACTTCATGAACACCACATCAGAGTGAATGATGCGACTGAACCGCGTGCGCTGGAGCCACCAGTGAGCCGCCAGTAGCTCATTGAGGCCCCTTGTGTTGTATGCGCTTGGTTTCAAGCTTCTAAGACCTTCCAATTTCAAGCTATGAAGGAAAAGTGAAGACGCGTTTACTTTTCATATTTCATGACAGTTGGCTGAGACGGCCAAAACATGCACTCGTGGAAACTTTTTTCAAAATCCACTTTGGGCTTGTAAGATGTTGTAAAGTGACTTTCTGTCACAATGCAGTACATGCACCTCAACACCCAACTTCATGAACACCACATCAGAGTGAATGATGCGACTGAACCGCGTGCGCTGGAGCCACCAGTGAGCCGCCAGTAGCTCATTGAGGCCCCTTGTGTTGTATGCGCTTGGTTTCAAGCTTCTAAGACCTTCCAATTTCAAGCTATGAAGGAAAAGTGAAGACGCGTTTACTTTTCATATTTCATGACAGTTGGCTGAGACGGCCAAAACATGCACTCGTGGAAACTTTTTTCAAAATCCACTTTGGGCTTGTAAGATGTTGTAAAGTGACTTTCTGTCACAATGCAGTACATGCACCTCAACACCCAACTTCATGAACACCACATCAGAGTGAATGATGCGACTGAACCGCGTGCGCTGGAGCCACCAGTGAGCGGCCAGTAGCTCATTGATGCCCCTTGTGTTGTATGCGCTTGGTTTCAAGCTTCTAAGACCTTCCAATTTCAAGCTATGAAGGAAAAGTGAAGACGCGTTTACTTTTCATATTTCATGACAGTTGGCTGAGACGGCCAAAACATGCACTCGTGGAAACTTTTTTCAAAATCCACTTTGGGCTTGTAAGATGTTGTAAAGTGACTTTCTGTCACAATGCAGTACATGCACCTCAACACCCAACTTCATGAACACCACATCAGAGTGAATGATGCGACTGAACCGCGTGCGCTGGAGCCACCAGTGAGCGGCCAGTAGCTCATTGATGCCCCTTGTGTTGTATGCGCTTGGTTTCAAGCTTCTAAGACCTTCCAATTTCAAGCTATGAAGGAAAAGTGAAGACGCGTTTACTTTTCATATTTCATGACAGTTGGCTGAGACGGCCAAAACATGCACTCGTGGAAACTTTTTTCAAAATCCACTTTGGGCTTGTAAGATGTTGTAAAGTGACTTTCTGTCACAATGCAGTACATGCACCTCAACACCCAACTTCATGAACACCACATCAGAGTGAATGATGCGACTGAACCGCGTGCGCTGGAGCCACCAGTGAGCGGCCAGTAGCTCATTGAGGCCCCTTGTGTTGTATGCGCTTGGTTTCAAGCTTCTAAGACCTTCCAATTTCAAGCTATGAAGGAAAAGTGAAGACGCGTTTACTTTTCATATTTCATGACAGTTGGCTGAGACGGCCAAAACATGCACTCGTGGAAACTTTTTTCAAAATCCACTTTGGGCTTGTAAGATGTTGTAAAGTGACTTTCTGTCACAATGCAGTACATGCACCTCAACACCCAACTTCATGAACACCACATCAGAGTGAATGATGCGACTGAACCGCGTGCGCTGGAGCCACCAGTGAGCGGCCAGTAGCTCATTGAGGCCCCTTGTGTTGTATGCGCTTGGTTTCAAGCTTCTAAGACTTTCCAATTTCAAGCTATGAAGGAAAAGTGAAGACGCGTTTACTTTTCATATTTCATGACAGTTGGCTGAGACGGCCAAAACATGCACTCGTGGAAACTTTTTTCAAAATCCACTTTGGGCTTGTAAGATGTTGTAAAGTGACTTTCTGTCACAATGCAGTACATGCACCTCAACACCCAACTTCATGAACACCACATCAGAGTGAATGATGCGACTGAACCGCGTGCGCTGGAGCCACCAGTGAGCGGCCAGTAGCTCATTGATGCCCCTTGTGTTGTATGCGCTTGGTTTCAAGCTTCTAAGACCTTCCAATTTCAAGCTATGAAGGAAAAGTGAAGACGCGTTTACTTTTCATATTTCATGACAGTTGGCTGAGACGGCCAAAACATGCACTCGTGGAAACTTTTTTCAAAATCCACTTTGGGCTTGTAAGATGTTGTAAAGTGACTTTCTGTCACAATGCAGTACATGCACCTCAACACCCAACTTCATGAACACCACATCAGAGTGAATGATGCGACTGAACCGCGTGCGCTGGAGCCACCAGTGAGCGGCCAGTAGCTCATTGAGGCCCCTTGTGTTGTATGCGCTTGGTTTCAAGCTTCTAAGACCTTCCAATTTCAAGCTATGAAGGAAAAGTGAAGACGCGTTTACTTTTCATATTTCATGACAGTTGGCTGAGACGGCCAAAACATGCACTCGTGGAAACTTTTTTCAAAATCCACTTTGGGCTTGTAAGATGTTGTAAAGTGACTTTCTGTCACAATGCAGTACATGCACCTCAACACCCAACTTCATGAACACCACATCAGAGTGAATGATGCGACTGAACCGCGTGCGCTGGAGCCACCAGTGAGCGGCCAGTAGCTCATTGAGGCCCCTTGTGTTGTATGCGCTTGGTTTCAAGCTTCTAAGACTTTCCAATTTCAAGCTATGAAGGAAAAGTGAAGACGCGTTTACTTTTCATATTTCATGACAGTTGGCTGAGACGGCCAAAACATGCACTCGTGGAAACTTTTTTCAAAATCCACTTTGGGCTTGTAAGATGTTGTAAAGTGACTTTCTGTCACAATGCAGTACATGCACCTCAACACCCAACTTCATGAACACCACATCAGAGTGAATGATGCGACTGAACCGCGTGCGCTGGAGCCACCAGTGAGCCGGCAGTAGCTCATTGAGGCCCCTTGTGTTGTATGCGCTTGGTTTCAAGCTTCTAAGACCTTCCAATTTCAAGCTATGAAGGAAAAGTGAAGACGCGTTTACTTTTCATATTTCATGACAGTTGGCTGAGACGGCCAAAACATGCACTCGTGGAAACTTTTTTCAAAATCCACTTTGGGCTTGTAAGATGTTGTAAAGTGACTTTCTGTCACAATGCAGTACATGCACCTCAACACCCAACTTCATGAACACCACATCAAAGTGAATGATGCGACTGAACCGCGTGCGCTGGAGCCACCAGTGAGCCGCCAGTAGCTCATTGAGGCCCCTTGTGTTGTATGCGCTTGGTTTCAAGCTTCTAAGACCTTCCCATTTCAAGCTATGAAGGAAAAGTGAAGACGCGTTTACTTTTCATATTTCATGACAGTTGGCTGAGACGGCCAAAACATGCACTCGTGGAAACTTTTTTCAAAATCCACTTTGGGCTTGTAAGATGTTGTAAAGTGACTTTCTGTCACAATGCAGTACATGCACCTCAACACCCAACTTCATGAACACCACATCAGAGTGAATGATGCGACTGAACCGCGTGCGCTGGAGCCACCAGTGAGCGGCCAGTAGCTCATTGAGGCCCCTTGTGTTGTATGCGCTTGGTTTCAAGCTTCTAAGACCTTCCAATTTCAAGCTATGAAGGAAAAGTGAAGACGCGTTTACTTTTCATATTTCATGACAGTTGGCTGAGACGGCCAAAACATGCACTCGTGGAAACTTTTTTCAAAATCCACTTTGGGCTTGTAAGATGTTGTAAAGTGACTTTCTGTCACAATGCAGTACATGCACCTCAACACCCAACTTCATGAACACCACATCAGAGTGAATGATGCGACTGAACCGCGTGCGCTGGAGCCACCAGTGAGCCGCCAGTAGCTCATTGAGGCCCCTTGTGTTGTATGCGCTTGGTTTCAAGCTTCTAAGACCTTCCAATTTCAAGCTATGAAGGAAAAGTGAAGACGCGTTTACTTTTCATATTTCATGACAGTTGGCTGAGACGGCCAAAACATGCACTCGTGGAAACTTTTTTCAAAATCCACTTTGGGCTTGTAAGATGTTGTAAAGTGACTTTCTGTCACAATGCAGTACATGCACCTCAACACCCAACTTCATGAACACCACATCAGAGTGAATGATGCGACTGAACCGCGTGCGCTGGAGCCACCAGTGAGCCGCCAGTAGCTCATTGAGGCCCCTTGTGTTGTATGCGCTTGGTTTCAAGCTTCTAAGACCTTCCAATTTCAAGCTATGAAGGAAAAGTGAAGACGCGTTTACTTTTCATATTTCATGACAGTTGGCTGAGACGGCCAAAACATGCACTCGTGGAAACTTTTTTCAAAATCCACTTTGGGCTTGTAAGATGTTGTAAAGTGACTTTCTGTCACAATGCAGTACATGCACCTCAACACCCAACTTCATGAACACCACATCAGAGTGAATGATGCGACTGAACCGCGTGCGCTGGAGCCACCAGTGAGCGGCCAGTAGCTCATTGATGCCCCTTGTGTTGTATGCGCTTGGTTTCAAGCTTCTAAGACCTTCCAATTTCAAGCTATGAAGGAAAAGTGAAGACGCGTTTACTTTTCATATTTCATGACAGTTGGCTGAGACGGCCAAAACATGCACTCGTGGAAACTTTTTTCAAAATCCACTTTGGGCTTGTAAGATGTTGTAAAGTGACTTTCTGTCACAATGCAGTACATGCACCTCAACACCCAACTTCATGAACACCACATCAGAGTGAATGATGCGACTGAACCGCGTGCGCTGGAGCCACCAGTGAGCGGCCAGTAGCTCATTGATGCCCCTTGTGTTGTATGCGCTTGGTTTCAAGCTTCTAAGACCTTCCAATTTCAAGCTATGAAGGAAAAGTGAAGACGCGTTTACTTTTCATATTTCATGACAGTTGGCTGAGACGGCCAAAACATGCACTCGTGGAAACTTTTTTCAAAATCCACTTTGGGCTTGTAAGATGTTGTAAAGTGACTTTCTGTCACAATGCAGTACATGCACCTCAACACCCAACTTCATGAACACCACATCAGAGTGAATGATGCGACTGAACCGCGTGCGCTGGAGCCACCAGTGAGCGGCCAGTAGCTCATTGAGGCCCCTTGTGTTGTATGCGCTTGGTTTCAAGCTTCTAAGACCTTCCAATTTCAAGCTATGAAGGAAAAGTGAAGACGCGTTTACTTTTCATATTTCATGACAGTTGGCTGAGACGGCCAAAACATGCACTCGTGGAAACTTTTTTCAAAATCCACTTTGGGCTTGTAAGATGTTGTAAAGTGACTTTCTGTCACAATGCAGTACATGCACCTCAACACCCAACTTCATGAACACCACATCAGAGTGAATGATGCGACTGAACCGCGTGCGCTGGAGCCACCAGTGAGCGGCCAGTAGCTCATTGAGGCCCCTTGTGTTGTATGCGCTTGGTTTCAAGCTTCTAAGACTTTCCAATTTCAAGCTATGAAGGAAAAGTGAAGACGCGTTTACTTTTCATATTTCATGACAGTTGGCTGAGACGGCCAAAACATGCACTCGTGGAAACTTTTTTCAAAATCCACTTTGGGCTTGTAAGATGTTGTAAAGTGACTTTCTGTCACAATGCAGTACATGCACCTCAACACCCAACTTCATGAACACCACATCAGAGTGAATGATGCGACTGAACCGCGTGCGCTGGAGCCACCAGTGAGCGGCCAGTAGCTCATTGAGGCCCCTTGTGTTGTATGCGCTTGGTTTCAAGCTTCTAAGACTTTCCAATTTCAAGCTATGAAGGAAAAGTGAAGACGCGTTTACTTTTCATATTTCATGACAGTTGGCTGAGACGGCCAAAACATGCACTCGTGGAAACTTTTTTCAAAATCCACTTTGGGCTTGTAAGATGTTGTAAAGTGACTTTCTGTCACAATGCAGTACATGCACCTCAACACCCAACTTCATGAACACCACATCAGAGTGAATGATGCGACTGAACCGCGTGCGCTGGAGCCACCAGTGAGCCGGCAGTAGCTCATTGAGGCCCCTTGTGTTGTATGCGCTTGGTTTCAAGCTTCTAAGACCTTCCAATTTCAAGCTATGAAGGAAAAGTGAAGACGCGTTTACTTTTCATATTTCATGACAGTTGGCTGAGACGGCCAAAACATGCACTCGTGGAAACTTTTTTCAAAATCCACTTTGGGCTTGTAAGATGTTGTAAAGTGACTTTCTGTCACAATGCAGTACATGCACCTCAACACCCAACTTCATGAACACCACATCAAAGTGAATGATGCGACTGAACCGCGTGCGCTGGAGCCACCAGTGAGCCGCCAGTAGCTCATTGAGGCCCCTTGTGTTGTATGCGCTTGGTTTCAAGCTTCTAAGACCTTCCCATTTCAAGCTATGAAGGAAAAGTGAAGACGCGTTTACTTTTCATATTTCATGACAGTTGGCTGAGACGGCCAAAACATGCACTCGTGGAAACTTTTTTCAAAATCCACTTTGGGCTTGTAAGATGTTGTAAAGTGACTTTCTGTCACAATGCAGTACATGCACCTCAACACCCAACTTCATGAACACCACATCAGAGTGAATGATGCGACTGAACCGCGTGCGCTGGAGCCACCAGTGAGCGGCCAGTAGCTCATTGATGCCCCTTGTGTTGTATGCGCTTGGTTTCAAGCTTCTAAGACCTTCCAATTTCAAGCTATGAAGGAAAAGTGAAGACGCGTTTACTTTTCATATTTCATGACAGTTGGCTGAGACGGCCAAAACATGCACTCGTGGAAACTTTTTTCAAAATCCACTTTGGGCTTGTAAGATGTTGTAAAGTGACTTTCTGTCACAATGCAGTACATGCACCTCAACACCCAACTTCATGAACACCACATCAGAGTGAATGATGCGACTGAACCGCGTGCGCTGGAGCCACCAGTGAGCGGCCAGTAGCTCATTGAGGCCCCTTGTGTTGTATGCGCTTGGTTTCAAGCTTCTAAGACCTTCCAATTTCAAGCTATGAAGGAAAAGTGAAGACGCGTTTACTTTTCATATTTCATGACAGTTGGCTGAGACGGCCAAAACATGCACTCGTGGAAACTTTTTTCAAAATCCACTTTGGGCTTGTAAGATGTTGTAAAGTGACTTTCTGTCACAATGCAGTACATGCACCTCAACACCCAACTTCATGAACACCACATCAGAGTGAATGATGCGACTGAACCGCGTGCGCTGGAGCCACCAGTGAGCGGCCAGTAGCTCATTGAGGCCCCTTGTGTTGTATGCGCTTGGTTTCAAGCTTCTAAGACTTTCCAATTTCAAGCTATGAAGGAAAAGTGAAGACGCGTTTACTTTTCATATTTCATGACAGTTGGCTGAGACGGCCAAAAACATGCACTCGTGGAAACTTTTTTCAAAATCCACTTTGGGCTTGTAAGATGTTGTAAAGTGACTTTCTGTCACAATGCAGTACATGCACCTCAACACCCAACTTCATGAACACCACATCAGAGTGAATGATGCGACTGAACCGCGTGCGCTGGAGCCACCAGTGAGCGGCCAGTAGCTCATTGAGGCCCCTTGTGTTGTATGCGCTTGGTTTCAAGCTTCTAAGACTTTCCAATTTCAAGCTATGAAGGAAAAGTGAAGACGCGTTTACTTTTCATATTTCATGACAGTTGGCTGAGACGGCCAAAACATGCACTCGTGGAAAC
>NW_026910802.1:0-28105 GCF_963854185.1 Sardina pilchardus | reverse complement strand
ATAAAGAGACATGTAGATCTAATTCATTAATAAACTTAGTTTTGCGGAACGTAGCCAAACAAGAAAACATGATATTTGTAGGTGTGTGGTTTGGATATTCAAAACCTTCCATGCTAACCTTCCATTAGGTCCTTGCTAACCATTGTGTGACACTCTTATATTATTTAATAACTCAAAAGCACCAAAATCATACATTGGCCTACATGGGTAGTAGTCTAATTACACTGTTCGTCGTGTGCAGCAAATACAACACCTGACATTGTAGACAAATCAAAGAACCTCATTCCGTATCTGTTTGGGTATTGAATTTATGTGAGTCTATGTCTCTGCTCTGTATGTGTATATGTGTGTGTGTGTGTGTGTGTGTGTGTGTGTGTGTCTACATGTGTTTGTGTGTGGTGTGTAGCTGTGTGCCTTTCTATGTCTATTGTATAAATGTCTGTGTCTGCTTGTGTGTGTGTGTGTGTGTGTGTGTGTGTGTGGTGTGTGTGTGTGTGTGTGTGTGCGTATGAGTGTGTGTGTCTTTGTCTTTGGTGTTTGGGTGTAGCTGTGCTGTGCGTGTCTGTCTACATGTACAGTGCCTATAGAAAGTAATCATACCCTTTTGAAATAGTTGCTTTTCTTGGCTTACAGCCTGAAATCAAAACCCTTTAAATTTCAGTGGAATCAGTGGAAAAAGATTTTTTAAAAATCGGTTTTGATTTCAGGCTTTAAGACAAAGTGAGTATTTCAAAAGGGTATGATGACTTTCTATAGGCACTGTATGTGTTTGTGTCTCTGTTTGCATGTGTGTGTGTGTGTGTATTGCAGCTGTGCCAGGCCCGGCTAATCAGGAGATTTGGGAGGATTCCCGGTGGGCCGTTAACGTTTTGGGCCGGTATGAATATGTGAGCTTAAATATATTGTTTCTGAAGTTCATTTGCTGCGCCCTCGCAGCACCTCTGCAGCCTGGGCTGTGCGGTCTCGGCCCCTTACTCGCAGTTTCCCAAATATGAACAAAGTAGCACTCACAAAAATGTTTCGGAAGTCGCAACTAAGTCTATTTTTGCAATCATTTACGGAAGTGAATGAGCGGCCCCTTCTCCAGTGCCACAACCATAACCATGAATGTGTGCAAGGGAGATGTGTAGGCTAATAATAATCAATTTGACTGTAAGATAATAACCCCAAATCTCAAAAGCCCTCGAAGATAAAATATCATTAAATCATTGTATTGGGTCCTCCTCATATGGAATATCTAGCACTCAGTTTCAGTGAGCAAATAGCCCTGTTAAGAGAAACGAGAGGAGCGTTCAAATCCCGCAGACACAGGACAGAAAGTGCACATTTACAGTGGTAGCCTAGCAGCTATTGTGCCTTACTCGGGTACTGTATAGGCCTATGCTATGTGCAGAAATAAAATGGCCTTGGAATTGGAATTGGTGTGTTGAAGTCATACTTTTTCTCCTGAAATGTATGAATGAAATATTACCATTCCACCCAATGTATAGCCTATAGTCTGCCAAAGTTGTCAAAAATCTTTTATTAGCTCAGGGGAGGCCATTCCTATATAAACTCCTATCCCATCTCTCTTATAGTAGTAGGCATGTGATGTAGTGTACTTGAATGACCCACGCCCCTCAAGGGCCGCTAAAACTTGACATTTCACAGTAAAATTAAGTGTCCCACTCTGGCCCTGAGCTGTGCTGTGTGTGTGTGTGTGGCTTGCAGTTGTGTGCCTGTCTGTATTTGGGTATTGTGTTTATAGAGACTCATTTCTAATTTGAAACAAATAGGTTTGGATGAGCATGAGAGGGCTGGACAAAACAATGATTTAAAAAAAAAAAAAAAAAAGATTAATCTAACAATTTAATTTTTTTGTTTGATTTCAGTTATTGATAATTTCTCCTTTAATTAACATGACAATCTATTCTGGCTAATTTAGCCTATCTAGGACTGTGTAGCCTAATACATGTTTAAGAGTCATTGCATGAGAAAACCAGGCAGAGGTGGGAAGATGGGGGTCGGGCAAATCGGCTCATACTTTGTATATGTGGAAAGTATGTGGAACTATGAACAGCCATATACTTAAAACCCTCCAGCTGTTTTTTGTTATGGAGTTCTGGGACCCCTCTCAGAGACCCTCAAAAATCCAACAATTCATGGCTGAAAATGACTGAAATTGCCATTTCTACCCTGATTATCCTGATAAAGATATGAACATAAGCTTTATATTTCCATAGAGCCTAGGTAGCATAGTTTTAAAGACCAAAAGGTGCACCAAGGGGTTATCTACACCACTGAAAGCAGAATTTTCCTCCCTCTAAATTTCGGTCATTCACAGTGGCTTTGGTGGATGGTTTTACTGTTGCTGGAGAAAGGAACATCTACTGATTCAAAAACAATTGTCGTCTCATTGGGCCACACATAATGTGTGCCGTGCCAGGAGGGTCTTTAGCAGGATTTGTCGTGTTTTGGCCTATGATAAACCATATTCAGATCGCCATCACATGGCCATACCATGGCATTACATCACAAACAGATGTAATGCCAGATGTTTTCGATGTAATGGCATGGTATGGCCACTCGGTGGCGATCTGAATAGTCTAGTTTCAAATGTATGACAACCAAGAACAACAATGCATGCAGAGGTCTGCACTCTTTGAGTGCTTTTCTAGTTAATTAAAGCTTTCTTTAACAATTTGTCATACAGTGACACAAAAATTGACCATAAATTACCCTATAGTGAGATATTATTACCTGGTTTATTATACTCCAAAACCCGAAAAAAAAAAACCCGTAAAGACCCTCCTGGCACGGCGCACATTATGTGTGGCCCAATTAGACGACAATTGTTTTTGAATCAGAAGATGTTCCTCTGTCCAGCAACAGTAAAACCATCCACCAAAGCCACTGCGAATGTGAGATAATGCCTCCTAAAAATGACCAATTTTAGAGGGATGAAAATTCTGCTTTCAGTGGTGCAGATAACCCCCTAGTGCACCTTTTGGTCTTTAAAACTATTCTACCTAAGCTCTATGGAAACTTAAAGCTCATGTTCATATCTTTATCAGGATAATCAGGGTAGAAATGGCAATTTCAGTCATTTTCAGCCATGAATTGTTGGATTTTTGAGGTTCTCTGAGAGGGGCCCCAGAACTCCACAACAAAAAAGAGTTTGAGGGTTTTAAGTATATGGCTGTTCATAGTTCCACATACTTATCACATATACAAAGTATGAGCCGATTTGGCCGACCCCCATCTTCCTACCTCCTGCTGGTTTTGCCTGGTTTTCTCGTGCAATGACTCTTAAAGTGCACACAAACACACACATACTTATGTCGACAGACACACACAGCACAGTTACACACGAACACACACACGTGGATAGACACACACAGCACAGCTACACACACATGTACAGTGTGTATAATAACACTGGTAAAAAAATCTTTTGGTAAGAAATGTGTTGAGGAATCTTTTATGGAACTGATTGAGCCAAATCTGAGATTTACCAAATAGATATAGATGAGAATTGCTTGAGTTTACAAAGAGACCTCTCTGGCGCCTCAGCCTGAGTAAAGAATGAGACATATAAATGAGACAAAACTGAGCATTATTTAAAACATAGCTGAGATCTCATTAGTAGATTAAAGGGAGTCTACACTGAGCCTAACACGAGATTTACCAAAGAGACTTAAATGAGAATTTCTTGAGTTTACAAGGAGAGCTCTCTGGTGACTCAGCCTGAGTAAAATATGAGACATACAACATGGACAAAACTGAGCATTATTTGAGACCTAATTGAGATCTCATTTATAAATCAAAGGGAGTCTACACTGAGATAACATAACTCTTTGGCTCCCGAGACAAACCTGAGAAGCGTGAGACAAAGGCAATAATCTCATTTTTGTATCACTGTGATCTCATTATTGTCTAGGAGAAACACATGAGAAACAAAAGAGATCTCATTCTAAGAATTTCTTTCCTCTGGGAGGTACCAGTTTTTGTTCATGGAAACCCCCAAAAAGCGAGTCGAGTCGAACCAAACCAAGCTGGTACCAGCCGGTGGAAACGAGACTTTAGAGAGGGCCTCAAAAGTGGTAGAGGAGGGCAATACTTAGGAAGGTAGCTGAACAATTCAGCATTCCTGTTGCCTCACTGGGCAAGTATGTTAAGAAAAAGCGAGAGCTCGCTGCTGAGGGCCCAGGCCTGCTGCCCTCAGTAGGGTACAGGGGCTGCAATGCAGTCATGACAAATGAGCAGGAGCTCAGCCTGGTGTCTTACATCAGGAGAGCAGCAGCCTTGTATTATGGGCTACCCCCCAAAAAGGTAGGAATGCACAAAAAAACAATAGGGAGAGAACAGGTCAGGCACAATGACAAATAAGCCAGTTTCACAAATCCATAACAGATGCTTTGATGCACATACATTTTCTGTAGGCTGAATGTGTTTTTCAACAGTCTTTAATTCACTTATAGATGGGATCTTACAAACGTACAACTTGTGTATTAACTAATTTTTCTTTTCATATCATTGTAGATTTGCAAATTGGCCTTTGAATTGGTTGAATTCTATCAATTGCCTTTTCCACATCAGTGGGCTGCAAATGGTAAGGCCAGTTCTAGTTGGTTTACCAACTTTATGAAGAGGCACCCCATCCTCTCCATTAGAAGACCTCAGGCCACAAGTTTGCACAGGTCAACGAGCTTCAATGAAGTGAACGTGGGGTCATTCTTTAACAACCTGGCAAATGTCTACGGCAGATATGGCTTTCAGGCAAAGGATGAAGATGAGACGGGGCTCGTCACTGTCCAGAAACCTGGGCTACTGGTTGCAACAAAGGGGGAAAGACGAGTGGGTAGCATAACATCCGCTAAGAGGGGGACTCTTGTTACCATGGCACTGGCAGGGAATGCTCTTGGTAACATTATCCCCCCCATTTCATCTTTCCCCGGAAGAAGTACCTTCCACATTTCATTCGTGGAGGTCCAGAGGGTTCTATTGGCACAGCCAATGGAAGTGGCTGGATGATGGAGAAAGACTGTTGTTTTCCTGCAGCATTTTGTTAGTTACACGCGGGCAACAGAAGAGAACAAAGTCTTGCTGCTCTTAGACAACCACAGCTCTCACATCTCAATAGAAGCCATAAACTTCTGTAGGGCCAGTGGTGTGGTAATGCTCTCGTTTCCACCTCACTGCACACACCACCTGCAGCCACTGGAGTGTCTACGGTCCAGTCAAGAGGCTCTTTAATGAGGAGATGGACAAGTGGCTCCGGACAAACCGTCACAATCTACGACATGCCACACCTGCTGAACAACATCTTGCTGCTGGCAGCATCATCCGTGAATGTCAAGAAGGGATTCAAGAGCACTGGGATCTGGCCGCTCAATCCGGGAATCTTCAACAAAGAGAATTATCTGCCGGCCTCAGTGACTGGCCTCCTCCAGCTGTATCTCTCCCTGGGCCGTCCTCCACTGCTGCTGCCTTCATTCCACCTGGGCCGTCCACTGGGCCGTCAAGTATGTCTCCGATGTATTTGGCTACGTTCTTGGCAGTGGGGCTTTATGGGGCTTCAATGGTTTTAAGAAGGACATCTTTCAGTTCCCATTCTTCGTTTATAAAATGTGCGGTGACAGTCACATATGCCTCAGTGGCTAGTGACGTCCAGCCATCTGTGGTTAAGGCGATTTTTTGTCCACGAATCATTTGTATGACGTTGTCTTTGGTGGTATCATATAGTTTCACAACTCTGTCTGTGATGGTTGCGCGGCTAGGAATTTTGTAACTTGGCTCAAGCTCGTAGACAAAGTCTTTAAAACCAGACCCCTGAGAGACGTTAATTGGTCTCATGTCTTTGCAGATAAATCGTGTCAATTTGTCCGTAATCGATGCTTGGCGGGCAGCGGGTAAACCCCGTGATGAGGAGGGAGGCATAAAAGCGCTGATCTTTGCCTGCTTCAGCGGTGGTTGATTGCCATCTTCCTCAGTTAGCTTACCAGGGTGTGTCGTTATAAGGTGTGCCCTCAGGTTGCTTGTGGTGGAGTGGTAGGTCAGTTCAATCTGACATAGTTTGCAGAAAACAGTCTTTTTACTGATTATTTGTCCATTTCGTGATGGAAAACCAAAAAAGTTCCACACATTACTCCTTAAATTGGCAGGAGTGATGAACTCCACCTCCGCACTGCTGGCCGCCATTTGTAGAGTGCATTAAGAGTGAAAAGCGATTTGTTAGGCCTCACACCTTCGCTAAAGATAGTCACACTTTTTTTTTTTTTTTTTAACACATTCGAATTATAATTTTAACATTAGAATAGCATTCTTTTTTTTACAGATTCAAACTATATTCGAATACCGAAATTCGTTTCAACAGCCCTAACACACACACACGAAAAACACTAAGACAAATAAAGAAACTAATGTATCATCAAAATCAATCAACCTCTCTCTCTCTCCCTACGCAATCTGATTGGTCAAAATACCTGAACATTCTAAAACTGACATTGATGAGCCGAGCGTTGCGCTTCAAAGTTGAACCAAGTTCAACGCTCAGTTTGCTCAACGCTAGCGTTACGCCAGCGTTGTCCCCGTTCCGCTGCCGAACCATAGAGAGCAATAGGAAACCTGCCACTTGCCGATGGCTAGTGTGATCCCCGCCTAATGCCCCCTACCCACCAACTCAAAATCAAGCAACTTTCTCAACAGAGTGCAGACAGGTGCATTCAGGCCTTTCTTTTTTTTGGCCTTACTTCCATGCTGGGAATTTATCCCGCAAAAGGCTCTGAAAGACGGGGGGAAAATCACATTCATCAGGTAACATTTAAGACTGATATGACATGATCATAACCATGACATCGAGCCCTGGTGTAGGCTATAGGAGTGTGTGTGTCGTTTTCATGACAGTGCCATGTTTAAACATACCTCTGTATAAACTCCAGTGTGCAAGCTGCCTCTGCCGGATATTGAAGGTTGAAAACATAGTAGGCAGTGAAGACCGCTGCCAGTCCATGGACATAATCCAGTTGTCGGTGTGGAGTACCTCTCCCGAAACCCATTAACAATATGATAAATAAAAGCTGCACACTAGAGCCACCTAACCTGAATTCATGTTCAAGTGGAGAAAGACTCACTATCAATAACTCAAAGAAAGGCATTTTCAGGCGCAACCATATGAATTCATTAAAGAATTAAGGGAAGATTATACCTGGTACAACTAGTCGAGGTGTGGATGGCAGGGTTCCCACTCTCTCTACATCTGCAGCCGTGGCAGAGGGCTGGAAAATAAAAACCATATGTTAACCATGAGAAAGTTGAGTAAACAGCACTGGGGGTGGATGGGAATAAATGTGATGAACCAATCAGCCAAGGGCCCCATTTCAAGCAATGTCTGCCTGTGGGCTGACTGCCTCGGAGATCAGAGAATATCGACTGAGGCAGTTTTAGTAAATAACAGACTGAGTGTTTACTGGAATAATATAAAAAAGTATTTGCTCACCTACCTTGACTCACAAATGAACTTCAGCCACATCCTATTCTTAATCCATAGGGTTTATTATGACGTCAGTCCACCCTTTGCATCTATAACAGCTTCAACTCTTCTGGGAAAAGCTTTGCACTAGGTGTGAATGAACTTGACTGGCCTGTATCTCAACCCAATAGAACACCTTTGGGATGAATTAGAGCGGAGACTGAGAGCCAGTCTCCTCATCCAACAGTAGTGTGGGACCTCACAAATGCGAAAGAATGGTAAAAAAAATCCCTAACACACACACTCTTAAACCTTGTGGAAAGCCTTCCCAGAAGAGTTGAAGCTGTTATAGCTGCAAAGGGTGGACCGGTCATAACAAACCCTATGGATTAATAATGGGATGTGACTGAAGTTCATATGTGACTCAAGGCAGGTGAGCAAATACTTTTGGCAATATAGTGTATGTATGTGCAGTGTTAGTTATACTCACGTCAGCCTCAATGAAGATACCATCTCCCTCTTTGAAGTGAGCCAGCAGGCACATGATGGCGCAGATAGTTCTGTTTCTCTCTTCATTGTAGGCTTCCAGAATCTTCTCCACCCCTGGTGTCTTATGCTGTATGAAATATTCCATGATATTTTTACTCTTCATTTCAATTGCAGCTGGAAGTTTCTCCAGAATATGAATTCCAGTGAGCTCTTTGAAGTGTGAGAACATTCCTTTCAATGTGAAGAGGAATGGCCAGTCGGTCTTCATTTTTGTGATGCTGTGTGGAGGGTCAGTGTTAAGGTCACGACGCTGGAGAACGTAGGATGTCTCCAGCCATCTCTGCAGTGCTCCTCTCTCCACGCCTGACATTCCTTCCTAGGGGTGGGTGGGTGGGTGGGTGAGGTGAGGTGAGGTGAGGTGAGGTGAGATGAGAGTGGGGTCAAAATTTGAATGCATCAATACACAACAATAAAATATAAATTTGAGCCTCAGATTACTCACACCTGGGCATATAGCTGCTGCATCTGACACTAAGGGGGTATTCACACTTGCCTTGTTTAGTTCGATTAAAACGAACTCAAGTTCGTTTCTTGCTTGGTTCGGACCTTTTTGACTGGTGTGAATACAATCACTCGAACTCTAGTGCGGACCAAACAAGCGGACCGAGACCCAGCTGAGGAGGTGGTCTCGGAGCGGTTCCTATCGAACCCTGGTGCGGTTCGTTTATGGTGTGAAAGCAGACCGACCTCGATCCGACCCAGTTACAGAAATCTACCTTTTTTGGATTTGACGAACTCCCGTAGTTTTTGCGCATTATGGGAAATGTAGGATAGCTCCGTGACGCACAACAGCTGTAAGCAGCAGTGGGCTAACGTTTTTTTGGCCAACAATAATTTGATTTTGCATCTCCTACCCGTTCCGTCTTCCGTAGGCCTGCTGTTAGCATGTTGGACACACATGAGAGCTCTTCTCAGGTGTTTTGTTGCACGTCTTCGTCGTTGCAAAATTACGAGCATGATATTGTTAAACTTGCATCAAACGGTCTTGACGCTCAAGCACTTCTGCAAAGCTGTAACTGTATAAACTATATTGCTAGGATAATAACGAGTACAGTACGCAAACATAATATTTACGTGGGCCAACTTTGACTTTGGCTTCCTATTCTTCACCCCACCTACACGTTTACCAGCCAATGATTGAACGACCTTAGCACATGTGCTTTTGTTTATAAATTCTGGTCCGGTTGCAATTAATCACGGTGTGAAAGCGAACCGCACTAAAAAAGAAAAAAAGAAAAAAAAAATGGTCCGGACCAAATAAGTGAACTAACGGACCTTCCTGGTGTGAATACGCCCTTAATCTCCTCCAGGGTTTCTTCAGTCTATGGGGGGAGTTGGTGAGGTGCCCAACGGACACATCCATACTGATCAGGAACTGGTCCTCTTCCATTTGTCCTGGGCAGGGAATTGCTGTGTCTTAACCGTGCCAAGGTGTTATTTCTGTTGACATGCTCGATTCTGGTCTTAACTTGCTGGACGAGCGATGCTCCAGCTAGAGCCCTGTGCGGGACTGTTTTTTTCATCCCAATCCTGCCCGCATCATCAGAAATTCTGACCATTACCGCCCGCTCCCGCAGAGTGTGTGTTACAGTCCCGCCCGCACCCGCAATGTATATGTTTAGTCCCACATTTTGGGAGTAAGGAGCGTTGCAATTCTGTACATTATGTGCAGACTGCAGAGGATGTGCCGATGAGTCACCGATTCAGATCAGATCCTCCAGACGTGAGGCACACACATTGGCAACCTCAGAGAGCACGGGCTTGAGGATTGCTGCTTGGCAGTGTTCAATGAGTCTCACGGACCACGGTAGTGGAAGTGATGCACTTGGAGTGGAGTTGTCGGACTCAACGTCATTTGTAGCCTCCTTGAATAACTTAAGGAACACAACTACTGTTCTCAAAGTGTTTGCATTGATCTGCGCAATTCTTTCGTACTGGTTATTTCCCAGCAGTAAGGTGGAGATCCCCTCATGCTGTTGCAGTATGGAATCCAGCATATCATAATTTGAATTCCATCGTGTATTGATGGACTGCTTGAGGGATTTTTTCAAGCTGTTTTGCAGACCTGAATGTTTGAAATATTTAACCAGTTGTTTTGCATTGGTCATTAGTTCAGACAGCTCAGGAGTTTCAGCCAACACAGTTGGGGAGAATGCACTTGACAGGATGACGTTCAGGATGTGTGCGTTGCAGTTTAATCTAGTGTATCCACGCAGAGCAGCGACAATAGACCTCTGAAGTTCGCCTACAAAAAAGCCACCATCTTTGCCCAAATAAGGAGATCCGGTATCTTGAGATTTTTTCTATGGGAAAATAACATGGGGATTTTCAATTATCGCACCTGTTAAACTCTCGCGGGGATGATGAGATTGGAAATGCAGACGTTTTTCACTACACAGTTTTGTCCACTGCTGTCTAGTGCATACTGGGATCTTCGGTAGGTGAAGACGCCACACTCTGATCTTTGCTACCCCAGAGCTAACTTACCATGCAACTTGCCATAGGCATTTAGCTTCAATTAACTCCCGGATCTCCTTATATGGGCAAAGATGGCAGCTTTGGATCCTTTTTGTAGGCGAACTTCAGAGGTCTATAGCACCCTGGAAACTAGCTCAAAATTGTTGTCAGCATAGTGGAGGGTGCCTGATATGAACAAAGCTTTATGGTAGTCCTCTGTCCATATCTGTGGTGATGGCACATCCATAACGTTCAATGATGGGCTTTATCTCCGCTGTCACTGACGCCCGCAGTGTATGTGCTTGGTCCTCAACATGTCTGGACACCATGGTTGGATGAGGTAAAACATCTTTAACATCAAATTTCCCAAATTTAGCAGCAGCATCAACAAGGTATTGCAACAGGTGAGCAAAGCCTTTCCCAGCGACAACGTCCAATGCCCTTAGATCTAGACAGCACACATTTTATTTCTCCATAGTTTCTTTTTTAACGTGAGCCGGGAGAATTAGTTTACCCTTGAAAGCCAGCTTACTTTGACCAGGGAGAACAGAGCAGTGGGGTGTCCTACGAAGCAAGTTAGACAAATCTAGGTTATCTAGACATATCGAGGCTGCACAAAGCCTCAACTTGGGTATTAAGTTAAGTGATCCTACGACAGCAGGTATGTGATAAATTTGTCAAACTAGGCTTTCAGCTCAGATCTGTGCGCGTTCTCGTGGTTGGGGTGATTTTGACCAATCGGGAAACGTGGAGACGCACAAGACAGAGGTTTAAAAACGATTACTTCCGCATTTATGAGCGGTAGCGAAATCTAGGGTGGTCTTTTTTAGTGTCTAACCTATCACATCAAAAAGTCGATGGTCATCAGATATTGTATGGCATGCATGTCCATAGTAGTGACATATTTGCACGCACAACATAGTTAAAAGCGCCTTCGAGATTCTAAATGTTTGCAGAGGCGGGGCTGGACTTCTTCAAAGTATGACAGATTAGCACACGTGAGATAACTTCGTTTTTCAAGATAATGGATTGGTTAGAATTGGTCAGAGGGCGGTGATATTTCACGATTTGAGCTATAGCTAAGCACATAACCCGCTCCCGACCAGGTTTGGTTGCGAGCATAAGACACCATGGTGATACAGCGACGCTAAAACAAATCCACTTTCGTATGACAGCATACCCTGGTTTTGAGCGCAACATACCTCGCTAAGCCACTAATCGAGTTTCGTAGGACACCCCACAGGTGTGTCGCCTCAATCCAGAGGTGCCGGATTTGTGTCCGTTGTAAATAAGTATTTTTGCACATTTATTACCGAAATCCAGTTCGTTTCCATTTGAGTCACAAGCAATTGAGAAACTTTGCCAAATGTCAGATTTGCCTAGTTTAATTTTTGTTTTGTAGACACCTCGTTTGAGGTTCTTTTCCACTTCAGTTAAAGCGTAAGTTTGGCGGAAAATGAAAATAAAGCTATTTTCTGAATGAAAATACATCAACTAAGCCGTGGAGGAAGTAATTTTCGCTCATCACGCAGTACAGAGCTAGCACTGGCAGGACCTACAGCCCAAAATCACAAACAGTGGGTCAGCATTGGGCTTTCAGCCATGCGCTTTCAAAATCGCATTTTTAAACCACTAACATTGCTCAAAACAGCTGCAAACCTCGTCAGCAGCTTGCTCTAGGTGTCTACACATAAAACGAAGCACCAATCAGTCTGTAAACTTTGGAATAGTCTGTATACACGTGGAATCAATTCGAGACCGCAACACCGTCTGAATCACAGAAATGTCTCGCGAGATCTCACACGGAAGCACGGGAGCTATTCCTACGGGTAGTCAAAATTGCATTTTTAAACCACTAACATTGCTCAAAACAGCGCCAAACCTCGTCAGAAGCTTGCTCTAGGTGTCTACACATAAAACGAACCACCAACAAGCTGCTGACGAGGTTTGCCGCTGTTTTGAGCAATGTTAGTGGTTTAAAAATGCGATTTTGAAAGCGCATGGCTGAAAGCCCAATGCTGACCCACTGTTTGCGATTTTGGGCTGTAGGTCCTGCCAGTGCTAGCTCTGTACTGCGTGATGAGCGAAAATTACTTCCTCCACGGCTTAGTTGATGTATTTTCATTCAGAAAATAGCTTTATTTTCATTTTCCGCCAAACTTACGCTTTAAGCCTATGCTCTCCGTTTTGCTTACATTTTAGGACATCCTCAGACTCAGGTGTCAGACTCAGAAAAACAACCGTCATCCTCAGACAAAACTATGTCAGCGTCAGAAAAACCTTATCATCCTCAGACAAAACTGTGTCAGAGTCAGGAAAACCTCTGTCATCCTCAGATAAAACTGCCTCAGCGTCAGACATGTCAGATGTCAGACATCAGATGACAAGGAGTCAGACAAAAAAGTCTCGGATGAAAAGTTGTCAGTCAGGTCTCAGAAAAAATCTGTCAGAAAAAAAGAGTCAGACAAAAAAGTCTCGGATGAAAAGTTGTCAGAGTCAGGTCTCAGAAAAAATGCTGTCAGAAAAAAAGAGTCAGACAAAAAAGTCTCGGATGAAAAGTGGTCAGAGTCAGGTCTCAGAAAAAATCTGTCAGAAAAAAAGAGTCAGACAAAAAAGTCTCAGATGAAAGTTGTCAGAGTCAGGTCTCAGAAAAAAACTCTGTTACCATGGATACTCCAAACAAACTCAGCTGAAGAATCAACACGGCACGTGAACTAGCTTGCAGAAAACAACTTTGTATTAGGCTATATCTAGGTTCTACACAGTCTATGATTATATCAGAAACAAGCCTGTAGTTTGCTTGCTGTAGCCTAATTTATTAAACGAGAGTCGTTTTCTGCCAGCTAGAAATAGTTCACCTGACGTGGTATTCTTCAGCGGAGTTAGTATCCATCGCAACCTCATGACTTAACAAAGATCATCAACAGCAAATATCCTGGCTACGATTTGCACGAGTGAATCAGCCTAACTTGCAGAAAACAACTGTTTCGAATTATATCACAAATAGGCTATGCTTTCTTTACCAGTTAGAAACAGCTGGGTTAGCATAGGCTACTACAAACAAACTCCGCTGAAGAATACCACGTCAGGTGAACTATTTCTAGCTGGCAAAAAACAAAGAGGTCTGATGTGCAGACGTTTTGCTCAACACACTTTTGTTCTCTGCCTTCGAATGGCTCTTGTGATCTTTGGTACCTTAAAGGGATACTTCACCGATTAGCATTAAGCTTTGCATCTTTAGAAAACCAGTCATGTTTTTGAATGGTCGTGCAATATTCCCTCAGTTTGCCCTGAGACGGGAGAAATACGAATTTCATCGTTGGACTTCCTGCTTTCAATGACGTAAAAATCGTAATTTTGCGTCATTGAAAGCAGGAAGTCCGAAATCTTTGTTGAGGGCATTGACTACAAACGCTTTACTCATTTTTCCAAGGGGGGGGGGGGGGGACTTCACTTGCTGGAACGAAAATATATAGCCGCCATTTTTGCTAATTGTTAAGCTAACGCAGTGGCCCAGCGACATTATACAATGGCGGAAGGTATCGAAGGGAAGTCGGATATGGAGGAACAAGATTTCGAGAGCGAGATGAGACGGATGTTCGGGGCTACCTCTACGAGCCACAGTATGATGAAGAGCAGCTGCGGGAGATGGAGGAGCAGGAGTCCGCCGCAGCCGACACAGAAGACCTGCCTGTCGCGGCTGAGGAGGAGCCCGGCTTGCCTCGAGCCGGGGCGGACTGGTGGTGCCTGTGCTCCCACTGTGCGCCCGCACGCAGAGCTGGAGTCAGTCTGCTGCCACGAACGTTTGCGTAGTCGGTATCCGCCGTTCATTCCGACATACCAGCACTCCGACATTGACGTCCAATTGTCGTAGTGGAGGCATGTCTCCTTATGGGAAAAAGTCCCACCACTCCGACATTTTTTTTTTCCATGGTCGCAGTGGCGGTATTTCACTTTTTTTTCAAACAACGTGCCATTCCGACATGAGGTAATTAATAGGCTATTAATGTTACAGTTATTATTTTGCTGTCACTTCGTCCTTTTTATGGCCTAGAAGGTTGTATTTGGTATCTGTGGATAGCTCTAGCTCTCCTCTTTTATCTGACATGCAAGTCATATATTTTTGACCAGGCGTTTCACGAGTAAATCAAACGAAAGTAGCGAGCCGAAGCTATATGACATTCTTATTTGTTTGTCACTTCGTCTGTTTTTATAACACAAAAGGATCGATGTGTTTGGTATCAACGGAAAGCTCTGTTTCTCCTCTTTCATTTGATATGCTTGTCATGTCTGTGCGATGCCTGGTCCCGGAGTAATCCAAGCGAGAGCAGTGGCTGTGTGCGTGAACGCAGAGCAATATAGACTGTAAATATGATATACTTTGATTTAAATTCATGATTTTATTTTATACTTTATACTTGATCGTACAGACACGTGTCTAGTCTCGTTGGAAAGCCCCGGTTCTGCTCTTTCATGCAATATAGGTCTCATCTCGCTGTGACTAATAATCACGGAGCAATGTAACAGAGAAGAATGGGTGTGTTTTTTGACGCACTTTGCATCCGTCGGGCTCATAGGGTCCGTTAAATTGACTTGGAAAAAAATAGGATTTGTAAACTGTCGGAATGGGGGTACTAAAATGTGTCGGATTGGCAGCATGTCTAAATAGCAGCATGTCGAAATAGAGGCATGTCTAAATGGAAGCATGTCGTAGTGGTGGCATGTCTGAGTGGCAGCATGTAACCTGCGTAGTCAACCATCCCAGTTTTGAACCACACATGGACAGATACCTATTTCAGAATACCAAAGGTAAACTGGAAGCGCCAACCAAAGCCTGCAGGGACAAACGGACGTCTGACCGTAAAGTGAGTTTCTATTTTCTTTCCTATACCAACGAAGCATGTGTGTTCAAGCATTATTACAAAATGATTCCCTATACGTAACGTCAGCTAGCTGATGAGTTTGGCTTATTTAAGGCACGCTAAATACAAAGATCATGCATCGCTAACTGTGTGTTCGCCTTGTCTTTGTAGACAGTATCGCCTAACAGCCTACCGACATTTCCTTGAATGGGTCCTACAAGGTGAGAGGCTCGGACGTGGCCATCGGGTCGTGTTACCCGCCTGTGTCGTCCAGGCAATCCGAGAAAAGTATCCAGCGCCAGATGGCCAGTATAGCGGGCATCAAGAAGTCGAGGACGCTCAGGAGGAGCTGTGACCATTGTTTATATGTATATATTTTTTTGTTTTATTTATTCTTCAAATAAATGCTTCACATTTACGTTGTTGTTCTTTGTAGTGTTGCTCCAAGTACGAGATAGTTATTAGACGACTAGCATTTCACAACCTGAGCTACTATGCTACTGTTGACGGACATGACGATAGGAAAATAATGGTCAGAAAATAATACCATTGTATTCTTATTTTGTCTAAATTGCACTACAAGTCATTGGCAAAACCATTTACCTCCTTCCACGTTAATACGGCAAACTTCGATTTTTGCTACCCCCAGAGCTAACTTGCCATGCAACTAGTCAGAGGCAGAGCGGTAGATAAAACAGAGTGGCGACACTCCCATAGACCTCCATAGGAAAAAATGGCAGCGCTTTTTCCAGGCTATTTCCTTGTTATGGGCAGAGCGGTAGATAAAACAGAGTGGCGACACTCCCATAGACCTCCATAGGAAAAAATGGCAGTGCTTTTTCCAGGCTATTTCCTCGTTATGGGGCTTTTGGAACTGTTTACAGCCAATCTCTTGGTCACTAGTCAATGAGTTAATTGATTACACCTTCAAGCATCCGAAGTACATCCCACCCTCCTGCGATTCAGCCATTCAGCACAGGTTTTTTTGGAACTTTTGCTCGTGGCGGCAACATCAAAGAGTGTCGCAACTCTCTCTATCTATGGCTCTGGTTATGGGGCTTTTGGAACTGTTTACAGCCAATCTCTTGGTCTGTAGTCAATGAGTTAATTGATTACACCTTCCAGCATCAGAAGTACATCCCACCCTCCTGCGATTCAGCCATTCACCCCGCGTACACACTGTCTCCGTCCGTCAACGGATCACGGAGGTTGGATCTGCCGTATGTGTATTTGCATACACGTGGTCTGATTGGCTGACGGATCCGTCGCTGCCTGAAAAGTTGAACATTTCTCAACTTTCTTGACGGAGGCAACGGAGCTGAAGCGACGGACGGACCCACAATGCATTTCGAGTCCGCCCCATGCAAAGTGAATGAGATCCGTTAACGGACGGAGACAGTGTGAATGCGGGGTCAGCACAGGTTTTTTTGGAACTTTAGATCGTGGCGGCAACATCAAAGAGTGTCGCAACTCTCTCTATCTATGGCTCTGGTCAGAGGTAGTTAGCTTCAATTAACACCCGGATCTCCTTATATGGGCAATGATGACTGCTTTGGCTCTTTTCTGTAGGCGAACTTCAGAGGTTTATAGAGATTTTTTCTTAAGAACCAGGAAGCGTTAAAAAAAAAAAACGCCAAAATCTACAAGCTTCCACGTGATTACCACACCCTATTATTCTGATGTCACATGATCAAGTTTAACATTCTCCTCCTATACGCTTTATCAGATTCATATGAAATTTGGCAAACATGATGCCAAGATGTCGCTGATGTTAAATTGTGATATGTTATGCTATGATTTTAATATCTTGCCACATGAACTGGAAATGTGTCAATGTCACAGTGCATTAAATGAATGGTCTGAAACCTTTCAGGTTAATAAATGATTATGATGATATCCAGAGTTCCAGACACTCATTGGCCCTGCTTGGCATAGTACCACCATGTGACCGAGCAGGAAAATGTGCCAGAAATTGGCAATGCCTTATTTGATTGATCTGAAACTTTACAAAATGTTGGATATCATTATTGTGACGATCACATGTGTAAGTCATATCCATAGCATAGTGCCGGTGTAGCGGATTAACACTTGGGAGCACCTCAACTTGGCATAGTAGCTATAGTAGCTATAGTATCATCACTCTTGCACTTTCAGTGCAAGTGAGAATGTGAGAATATTACTGCGCCGAATCTAAGTGCTACCAAGTGTTATTCCGCCACACAACATATCCCTCTTACCTGCTTAGAAATGCACCACATTTTATTTTGTCTCATCATACTTGGTCGTGTGACTACTCATGTAACTGTATTTTACCAACCGGGATGATAACCTGGACGCTGGTTTCACCCTGACGGATATCAAGTGCCCTTACAACTGGGCTCAATGTCTTCGCATTTTCTGCAAGAAAAGTGAATTCCACCTTGTAGCAACAAGCTTCACGAGTCTTCAATCACTTCAGATGCGGTGGTTGATCTTGAACTTTTGTTCCACAGGCTTGAGCATTTGGCAAATGTGGACCTTGACATGCAGGTCTTTTCCCGAAATGGAGTCCCTACTCACTTCGACTCTGTTAGCAAGTGAACTTCATTTTCAAGTCACACTCGTGGGTGCGGAGAACACTCGCATTGAAGGGGTAAGGATTTGATTTGATAACTTTATTGATATCCGGAGGTAGATTTGGTGTGTAGACAAGTGAGTTGGCACTTCATTGAAATATAACATACAACATAATGGACATTAAATCACATCAGACCACAACTCAACAGAACAGGCAATTAGGAACACAGACATTATGACACCACAAGACAGGACTGATAGTAGCCATTGGAAGCAGACATATAAAGTGCATCAGTGCATCTCATTGATAAAATCAAACTTATGGCCTTAGTTTCGGTCAGTTTTGTTAATTTCCCTGATAGCAGAAGGGATAAAACTCTCTCTAAATCGTTTTGTTTTGCAGGCAGGTAATGTAAATCTAATGGCGCATTGCTTTTAGTGTTGTCAGTCTCGTACGTTTACCCGTCCGACATGTGAGAATTAGTGGCTAGCGTGAACGCTGGAGTTTAATTGTAGTCTTTTGGGAAAGAACGTGGATGCCACCAGGGCAGCAACTGTCTCTTAGTGCTGGACATTTGTCTAGAACACAATAAGATGTCCCTCATTCTCCCTTGTTGGGTATGGTAAGTGTGAATGAATAATAATAAAAAAAATTGAGCAATTTCAACAAGAAAGTTCTAATGAGCTAGATGGGCATTAGCAGGCTAGGGGGGGTCATCCCTATGTTCCCCGGGTCCTATGTTCCCCGCTCTGGGAACATAGGACCCTTTTTTTAAAAAAAGGTCCTATGTTCCACATTTTCCCCCAAAAGGGTCCTATGTTCCCCGGTTGCAATACATACAGGGGATCATAGGTCCCTTTTTCTGAAAAAGGGTCCTGTGTTCCCCACTGTGAGAAACTGAACTTTACCAGTCTCACCCACTGCATCCCTCTTTGATTGTAAAATGTTTTGTGAGTGGTAGGTGAAAGACTCTCCTGTGAGTATTAGATAGATAGATAGATAGATAGATACTTTATTGAACCCCCAGGGGGAAATTAAATTCAATTAGGCTAATACTTTAACTGTGCATTGTTTGTGCTATTTTTGTTGGTAAAATTATTATGACCGCCCTACAGCGCAGGTTTAGTCAGATTTTTTTTTTTTTTTCCATGCGCAATTGTCCGTCAAGGATTCCCGGGACCGGGGTGCACGAAACTTGTTGGACATGTTGGACCACCTTTTTTTGTATGTTGGTCTTAAAGGACCATATCAACCCATCCCATAACCACTCATTTCATGTATAGAGCCACCTAGTTAAAAATGAAAAAGCAAAATTGAGGCATTGTAATTGCAGGTATCTTTGGTTGACAGGTTCAAACTGCACAGAAAATTACGACACCCTCTGAATGTATGCCAAGTTTTGTGTAATTGAGGGACCATACAATAAATGAATATGTGTACATTTAGCGACTGTACACTATGCACACGCACGCATAAACACATTAAGATACATGCACACGCATGCAGGCACACACACGCATGCAGGCACACACACACACACACACACACACACACACACACACACACACGTATACAGTGGGGAGAATAAGTATTTGACCCCATGCTAAAATTGACTAAAAAGAGGAATATGAAAAACCCTTTTCAAAATGTATCTTAATGCCTTAATTAAACAAATGAGTACAAATCCAACCTTTAAGGACATACATTTTCTTAAAGAAAATGTATCATAAATAAATAAATAAATAATGTTTTCCTTAAAACACAGGGGCATAAGTATTTGACTCCTATGTTAAATTCCCATAGAAGCAGGAAGATTTTACATGTTTTAATTTTTAAAGGCCAGTTATTTCATGGATCAAGTTTCCCTTTGCCTTTGGAATCAAAATAGCCCCACATCACCACATAACTCATTGAGCTTAATGCAAATCAAACAGGCTAATAGGCCTAGGCTAACTGAAAAAAAAACACCATGCCAATCTCTAGGTATGGTGAAGGGTATGTGGTGATGTGGGGCTATTTTGATTCCAAAGGCAAAGTAAAACTTATCAGGATGCATAGTATCCTGGATCCATGAAATAACTGGCCTTTAAAAATAAAAACATATCAAAAATCTTCCGGCTTCTATGGGAATTTAACATAGGAGTCACTATGCCCCCTGTGTTTCAAGGAAAACATTTGTTTATTTACGATAAATTCTTCATTCTACCCTCCTTACGGGGGTCCAGTTGAGTTGGCGACGGATCAAAACGAAAAACAATGGTTCCATGCTATGCTTGTGGGTCTACATGCGCACCAAGTTTCATGCACCCCGATCTTTCGGTGGCCCGGGACTTCTTGACGGAAAATTGTGTATGTAAACCCCCCCCCCCCCCCAAATCTGACTAAACCTGACCTACCCACCGCTTCGCTGTGTGGCGGTCATAATAATAGACTGGGGAACATAGGACCTTTTTTCAAAAAAAGGGTCCTATGTTCCCCTCTTTGTATGGGACCGGGGAACATAGGACCTTTTTTTTAAAAAAAGGGTCATATGTTCCCCCGGTCTCCTGGGGAACATAGGACCCTTTTTTGGAAAAAGGGTTCTACAAGTATGTTCTACAAGTATGTTCCCCAGTCCCATACTAAGAGGGGAACATAGGACCCTTTTTTAAAAAAAAAAAAGGGTCCTATGTTCCCCGGTCCCATACAAAGTGGGGAACATAGGACCCGGGGAACATAGGTACGCTCCCCAGGCTAGGTAGTCATTGTTATTGTTTTGCGCTAGCCTCTTTAGCAAACCATCTGGAAAACTAATCATTACATTGTATTGCACACACAGCAAGACCGTTAAATGTATGAATTGGTGACCGTCAGTTCCAGTTTGACTTTTCAATGAGGGTCACTGATCAGTCAGGAAGAGGTCATGCCATGGATTTCTTTTTGCAGAATGGGGTATGATGGCTTATATCAAGGGTGTCAAATTATTTTTTTCCGAGGGCCACATCAGCACAATGGTTGCCTTCAAAGGGCCAGAGGTAACTTCTAAGATTTGTAGCACCAGCCACAAAATCTTTAGCATCGGTATAAAACTTCTAAAATCGAGAAGTTGAGAAGAGCAAAAGGTATCAGCATGACATGTCAGTTCCAGTTTGACTTTTCAATGAGGGTCACTGATCAGTCAGGAAGAGGTCATGCCACGGATTTCTTTTTTTTTCTTTTTTCTGGGTTTTTAGATTTGAGTATATTCAACTTTAACTGTCATTGCACAAGTGAAATACCAGTAACGAAATGCAGTTTTACATCTAGTTAGTGATGTAAACGAGTAGGTTAACCGACATGTCAAAAAGTGCATCCATATGAAATGTGTCACTACACCGTTCCATACACATAGAAGCGAACGGTCCCGTCCCGGTGGACTTTTTCTTTGAAGTTTTGATATTGAAAGGTGTTGTGTGGATTCTGCGTTGTTCATTTTAAACTGAAATTAACAACAGGGCGACTAACAGACACTGTGTGTGAGAGGGGGGAGGAGGAGTGTATGTAGGGGCATATTATTAGGACACTGTATTCAATGCAATCACAATTAAACTTTTATTCTGTATTAAAAAAAAAATACATATATGTATATATGCTTCGCTGGACAACACATTCAACTGGGCGACAAATGTTTCACTGGACAACATATTTATTAGTGCTAGCATGCACAAAACTATGCGTTTAAATGAAAAACAGCCAAAGCATGCAGAAATCAAGACAAATGAATGAGTGTGTGTGAATGAGAGATAGAGTGTGTGCGAGTGTGAGAGAGATGGTGAGTGCGAGACAGTGAATGTGTGTGTGTGTGTGTGTGAGAGAACACAAACGCAGCCACTTCTTGAATTAGGCGAGTTTGAGTGTGCGAGTTTGAGATAGATACTGTGTGTGAGTGAGAGAAAGAAGAGAGAGAGAAAAGACTATATTACATATTACAGTATGTATTATTCTTTGACCATTATAACTTGATCGATGCTTTGGCAATATTGTATTTATATTCATGGCAATAAAGCTTTTTGAATTTGAATTTGAGAGGAGAGAGAGAAGACTATATTACATATTACATTAGTATTAGAGAGAGACCGCAACAAACAAAAAAATCAAATCAATGTTCTGCTCCTCTCTTCACTCCACCCTGACGCTCGAGTGCATAACGCAGCCACTTTTTGGTAACGTCACCAAAACTGTATTCAGTAGTACTTTTGTCGAATCGACGAGCTGCCACTGTATGGAGATAAAAACACATTGAAGAGAAAATAAATAAGCTTACACCTTAAATGATTTAAAAAATGCAGAGTAGATTATGTATGTAATGCTGGTACTGTAAGCCATTGGTTGCCAGACTAATGGGGATTATTTGGAGTGAATTAAGTTAACCCATAGACAGAGATTCTTTTGCATCGCTAGATGTAGTCAAGTGTTCAGTTTGTTTAAGGTGGGGTATGGGATTCTCTAACAAATTCTCAACTGTCAGATTTTGAAAATGGTCCCACTCACATTCCTGCCCCTTTCCTCCAGGAGTTGAAGACGTTTCACCTTTCATCCAAAAGGCTTCGTCAGTTCTGGTTTGGAAACCTTAACTAACTGAACACTGACTACTATGACCTGGATGAATGAGAATCTTCAGACATATCGCTAGATGTACCTAAAGGCAAACTATTTGCTGTCACTAGGGTGGGTTTAGATTTCTAGGCTATATACAGCACAGCAGCCTCAAAAAACAGGGATATGGGATGACTAACTCTTGATTTTTCCTTCAACACTGACAAATAAAGCTGAGTGCAAGACAGGTTAAAGATTAGGATGCAGACTTACTCATCATGCATTCACACATCTTGGTGTCTTTAAAGGCTCTTTTGGCTCTCTTGCCCATCAAATTAAATATGCAGGCCAAGTTGTTTGTCAAAGCTGCAGACAGCATTCTCCTTATCATTTCCGAAGAGGAGCCCCCACCCACGAGTGCCAGGCGGGAGACCTGAACAGATTTGACAGAAATATAGTTATGTGTTATCAACTGTACTGTTAGACAGATTTTACATACAGTTAAATTGATATTTCTGCTCATTTCCTGTTAGCAAGTGTAACGGACGTCAGGCAGTTAGGGTGGATACTGTGTTGTAGGGATCTATTTGATTGTGCGCAATAGCACAAATAGATACAACATGATATGTTATGTGCCCTAGTGGACGTTGTGTGTATTAGTCTGCGACTGAGCTATGTGTTGGTGTTATGTACATGCAAACCAGTTAACGAAGTAAAGAGTAAACGGAACAGACTTGAGTGTTTCTCTTAACTTCACATGGTGTCAGAAGTTAAGTCAGAACAATGGCGAAGTTCTATCCTCCAGAAAATTTTGATTTTAGCCATCCAGAGCGCTGGCCGGAATGGAAACAACGCTTCTCCCGCTACAGGATTGCGGTTAAACTTAACAAAGAGGAAGAAGATGTACAGGTCTGTACTTTGCTATATGCACTTGGAAAAGAAGCAGAACAAATATATAAAACGTTCACTTTCGATATTGGAAAGAATGAGACGTATGACACGATGCTAGTAAAGTTGGACAACTACTTTGTACCAAAAGTAAATGTAATCCATGAGCGCGCACGATTCCATCTACGCACACAGAAACATGGTGAGTCGGCAGAGGAATACATCCGTAGCCTCCATGAACTAGCTGATACATGTGACTTTGGAGTTGCAAAAGATGGGAATATACGTGACAGATTAGTGATTGGCATTGTGGATAAGAAACTGTCTGAGAAGCTGCAGTTGATGCCAGATTTAACACTTTACAAAGCAGTCGAGCTTGTGAGGCAATCTGAGCAAGTGAAAGAGCATGTCAGTGAGCAGGCGGCTAGCGACATTGCACAGTTAAATGAAGTAGCTCAAAGACGTCAACAGCACCAGACAGCTGAGAAACCCAAACGTGGCAGAGATGGACAAACTGGCTTTAGGCAACAGCAAAATGAATATACCAGAGAGTGGAAATGTAAGAGATGTGGCAGAAACCATGCAAGAGATGACTGTCCGGCTAAAAATGCAGAATGTAGGAAATGCAACAAAAGGGGACATTTCGCGGTAGTATGTCGCACTCGTGAAGTAAATTACGTCAGTGCACCACAAGATGGCGCTTTTGCCACACATTTCCTGGGAGAAACAAGGCAAAACAACGAAACTGACAATGCATGGACTATTTCACTCCCACTACAAGGAACAGAGGTGGAGTTCAAAATAGATACAGGTGCTGTATAATAACATAAGCATAATTTCAGAAAAGACTTTTTCAAACCTAAAAAACACACCTCAGCTGAAACTTGTCAATGCAAATCTTGAGAGTCCAGGAGGAAAGCTACACTGCAGAGGACAGTTCACAACCACAACGACAGTAAAGAACAGGCAGTTCAAAGTCAAGTTGTTTGTGGTGACTGGTTCTACAGTGAACAATCTCCTTGGACGGGAAGCATCGGTGGCAATGGGCTTAGTGAAAAGATTGGAAGAACTGAAGTCGTCGCCCCCCACAGAGGTAGGCCTGTTGAAGATCAAGCCAATAAAAATTAGCTTAAAAGAGAATGCTGTTCCATACAGCGTAGCAACAGCCAGGCGTGTTTCTGTGCCCATGCTATCAAAAGTCAAGACAGAGTTAGAGAGAATGATTCAGTGTGGCGTCATTGAAGAAATAAAAGAGCCTACAGAGTGGTGTGTGCCCATGGTTGCAGTCCCTAAGAAGAATGATCAGATAAGGGTCTGTGTAGACCTTAAACAGCTGAACAAGGCTGTCAAGAGGGAGAAATATGTACTGCCGACCATCGACGACATCCTCCCCAGATTAGCACAGGCCAAAGTTTTTTCACTCCTTGATGCTGCAAGCGGCTTTTGGCAGCTACCTTTAGCTGAAGACAGTGCTAAGCTGACAACCTTTATAACGCCTTTTGGTAGATACTTTTTCCGTAGACTCCCATTTGGGATATCTAGCGCTCCCGAAATTTTTCAAAGGGAAATGTCGGAGCTCCTGAAGGACCTAGATGGAGTGGCAGTCTTCATGGATGACATCCTCGTCTACGGAAACACCCAAGAGGAACATGAGCAAAGACTTCAGAGCACATTGAAAACAGTTGAGGAGGCAGGTTTGAAGCTGAACAGTGAAAAATGTCTACTGAGACAGAGCCAGCTTCGTTACTTAGGACATGTCATTGATAGAGAGGGCATACGGCCAGACAAAGCCAAGATTGAAGCCATAACACTCCTAGAACCACCAGAGAACGTTGCTGACCTCAGAAGAGTGCTTGGCATGGTTCATTACTTGGGCAGGTACGTTTCACACTTGTCCGAGGTCACAAGGCCTCTCAATGAACTGTTGAGGAGAGACACTGAATGGACCTGGGGTCCTATGCAGGCCGAAGCTTTCAGCAAGGTGAAATGCCTAATTACAGAGGCACCTGTGCTGGCATTTTATGATGTAACAAAAGCCACCATAGTAAGTGCGGATGCCAGCAGCTATGGTGTTGGTGGAGTTATCTTACAGAACCACAACGGTGTGCTAAAGCCGATAGCCTACTGCTCTAGGGTCTTAACGGATGCAGAGAAACGTTACGCCCAAATCGAGAAAGAGTGCCTCGCCGCTGTGTGGGCATGCGAGAAATTCTCTAGATTCCTGTATGGTCTTGAGAGCTTCACTCTCCAAACCGATCATAAACCACTGGTCCCATTGATCAACGCCAAAGACCTTGACTCAGTTCCACTCAGATGCCAAAGACTGCTTATGCGAATGATGCGCTACAACCCAACAGCAGTTTATGTGCCAGGTAAAGACTTAGTTGTAGCTGACGCACTCTCGAGACACCCCCTGCCAGTCGTCACTGCAGAGGTCTGTGAGTTGATTCAGGAGGTAGAGGCCTATGAAGATGCAGTGAGCAGCGCGTGGCCCATGTCACACACGAAACTGGAAAGGGTGAAAGCGGAGACCGAGAGGGACAAAGACCTGGAAAAGGTGACACATTATGTACGCACTGGTTGGCCCAAGTATGCCTCCGATGTGCCCCATGCTGTAAAAGCATATCACAACGAAAGACAGCACTTATCCATCTCCCAGGGGTTAGTCTTATATGGCGACAGGATTGTTATCCCTAGCAGTTTACGTACTGACATACTGCAAAAGATTCACAGTGGTCATCAGGGCATTGTGAAATGCAGAGAGAGGGCCCAAATGAGTGTTTGGTGGCCTGCCATAGGCAAAGACATTCAACAGTTAGTCAGTAGCTGCAAAGACTGTCTAGAATCAAGACCAACCCAGAGAAGAGAACCCCTGATTACAACCCCGCTACCTGGTCGCCCATGGGAAAGAGTAGGGGCGGATATATGCGAACTACACAAACAGCATTATCTTGTAGCAGTCGATTACTTCTCTAGATATATAGAGATTGCACACCTTCCAGACCTGTCAGGTGAGACAACACGCTCCAGACTGAAGAACATGGGGCTGTCCGATGGGGCTGTCCTAATATTCTCATCACTGATAATGGCCCACAGTTTTCTGGCAGAGCCTTTCAGCAGTTCGCAAAAGACTATGACTTCCAACACGTTACAACCAGTCCCCACTATCCCCAATCTAATGGCGAAGCAGAAAGAGCTGTGCAGACAGCAAAGAAGCTGTTGAAACAGGCTGACCCTTTTGCTGCCCTGATGAGCTACCATGCCACCCCTCTTCAGGCCACTGGGGTGAGTCCAGCCCAGCTGATGATGGGTCGGCAGATAAGAACAACAATCCCCACACTGGAGTCACACCTGCAGCCATCATGGCCCAACCTCGAGCAGGTGAGGCAGGCAGACAACAAAGCAAAACAGAGCTACAGGCGAAACTTCAACCGAAGACACAATGTCAAGGACTTACCAGAGCTTAGTCCTGGCACCCCAGTCGCCTTGAAGCTTGATGGCGAAAAGGGATGGCGGAAGTCCGGCAAAGTTCTCAAGATGTGTGAGACACCAAGGTCTTACCTCATACAAACAGAGAAAGGAGTACTCCGTCGCAACCGACATCACCTAATGCCTATGATCGACGTGGAAGGAACATCTGCAGCAGTAGAGGAAGACACCTCTGCACCTGAACAACCAACACCTGTGCAGGATGTGCAGGCTGACAGAGACATTCCACCCGACCTGAGTTCCAGTGACCAGCAGCTTTCAGTTGAGGCTTCACCGGTGAAAACACACAGCGGCCGAGTAGTCAAGCCTCCTGAGAGATATAAAGACTTTGTGAAAGCTTAATAACATTTCTCTACAGGATTCGATAGCCTTTGAGCAGGCTAAGGTTTATTAGAGGCAAAGAGTTTAAACATTAGTCTTGTTTGACAAAGTTGAATGTTCATGAGATGTTAAAGAAACAGAAATGTCACAGTAAAAGATTACTTTCAAGAAATACTTTATTTAGAGTTTATTGCATTGAGTTAGCTCAAAAGGAAGGGTGATGTGTTGTAGGGATCTATTTGATTGTGCGCAATAGCACAAATAGATACAACATGATATGTTATGTGCCCTAGTGGACGTTGTGTGTATTAGTCCGCGACTGAGCTATGTGTTGGTGTTATGTACATGCAAACCAGTTAACGAAGTAAAGAGTAAACGGAACAGACTTGAGTGTTTCTCTTAACTTCACAGATACAAGGTGGACTGATGTTCACACACGTTTATTTCCTTCAGAAATATAAACAAAAACAAGCCATCAGGCTCCGGTGTACATTCATTGAGCAGCATCCGTGTGAAATGCACATATTTCTCTGATCGGGTAAGGCAAGCGCAGAGGTACAACCCAGCAGACCTGCAGTACACCTTAGCTCCAAAGGAGGCTCCAAATCCAACATACCGTGTTGGGCTGCTCATATAACGGTGAAAATCACTATCAACATTATAATATATTTTTAACTCTGTTACACAAGTTGCACTCTTAAGGAACACTTAACCGTTTTTTTTTTTTAATATTAAACTACGTTATTCCCTTAACAAAGACGAGTTGATACATACCCCTCACGTTTCAATGCGTGCACTGAGTGCAACAACACAAGAGGTGAATTTCACTGTCATTACGAATAGGCAAGGTAATTTGTCACTAATTAACAACACAGATAGAAACACTCGCCCAAGACATTTTCCTTCTTGCTCAACCATACTAAGCAGTTGTAATAACGTATTTATGTGTTTCCTGTATTTATTTTCCGAACTGATCTC